>NC_068424.1:85091857-85098878 GCF_023373465.1 Oncorhynchus keta
TTGAACAGTAGTCCTATAAATCTACCCTGATTCTCACTAATCATGGAACTATAATAGGGGTTAAACAGTAGTCCTGATCCTCACTAATCATGGAACTGTAATAGGGGTTAAACAGTAGTCCTGATCCTCACTAATCATGGAACTGTAATAGGGGTTAAACAGTAGTCCTGATCCTCACTAATCATGGAACTGTGATAGGGTTAAACAGTAGTCCTGATCCTCACTAATCATGGAACTGTGATAGGGGTTAAACAGTAGTCCTGATCCTCACTAATCATGGAACTGTAATAGGGGTTAAACAGTAGTCCTGTAAATCTACCCTGATCCTCACTAATCATGGAACTGTAATAGGGGTTAAACAGTAGTCCTATAAATCTACCCTGATCCTCACTAATCATGGAACTGTAATAGGGGTTAAACAGTAGTCCTGATCCTCACTAATCATGGAACTGTAATAGGGGTTAAACAGTAGTCCTATAAATCTACCCTGATCCTCACTAATCATGGAACTGTAATAGGGGTTAAACAGTAGTCCTATAAATCTACCCTGATCCTCACTAATCATGGAACTGTAATAGGGGTTAAACAGTATTCCTATAAATCTACCCTGATCCTCACTAATCATGGAACTATAATAGGGGTTAAACCGTAGTCCTGATCCTCACTAATCATGGAACTGTAATAGGGGTTAAACAGTAGTCCTGATTCTCACTAATCATGGAACTGTAATAGGGGTTAAACAGTAGTCCTGTAAATCTACCCTGATCCTCACTAATCATGGAACTGTAATAGGGGTTAAACAGTAGTCCTATAAATCTACCCTGATCCTCACTAATCATGGAACTGTAATAGGGGTTAAACAGTAGTCCTGATCCTCACTAATCATGGAACTATAATAGGGGTTAAACAGTAGTCCTATAAATCTACCCTGATCCTCACTAATCATGGAACTGTAATAGGGGTTAAACAGTAGTCCTATAAATCTACCCTGATCCTCACTAATCATAGAACTGTAATAGGGGTTAAACAGTAGTCCTGTAAATCTACCCTGATCCTCACAAATCATGGGACTATAATGGGGGTTAAACAGTAGTCCTGATCCTCACTAATCATGGAACTGTAATAGGGGTTAAACAGTAGTCCTATAAATCCACCCAGATCCTCACTAATCATAGAACTGTAATAGGGGTTAAACAGTAGTCCTATAACTCTACCCTGATCCTCACTAATCATGGAACTGTAATAGGGTTTAAACAGTAGTCCTGATCCTCACTAATCATAGAACTGTAATAGGGGTTAAACAGTAGTCCTGATTCTCACTAATCATGGAACTATAATAGGAGTTAAACAGTAGTCCTGATTCTCACTAATCATGGAACTATAATAGGGGTTAAACAGTAGTCCTATAAATCTACCCTAATCCTCACTAATCATGGAACTGTAATAGGGGTTAAACAGTAGTCCTGATTCTCACTAATCATGGAACTGTAATAGGGGTTAAACTGTAGTCCTGTAAATCTACCCTGATCCCCACTAATCATGGAACTGTAATAGGGGTTAAACAGTAGTCCTATAAATCTACCCTGATCCTCACTAATCATGGAACTGTAATAGGGGTTAAACAGTAGTCCTGATCCTCACTAATCATGGAACTGTAATAGGGGTTAAACAGTAGTCCTATAAATCTACCCTGATCCTCACTAATCATGGAACTGTAATAGGGGTTAAACAGTAGTCCTGATCCTCACTAATCATGGAACTGTAATAGGGGTTAAACAGTAGTCCTGATCCTCACTAATCATGGAACTGTAATAGGGGTTAAACAGTAGTCCTATAAATCTACCCTGATCCTCACTAATCATGGAACTATAATAGGGGTTAAACAGTAGTCCTGATCCTCACTAATCATGGAACTGTAATAGGGGTTAAACAGTAGTCCTATAAATCTACCCTGATCCTCACTAATCATAGAACTGTAATAGGGGTTAAACAGTAGTCCTATAAATCTACCCTGATCCTCACTAATCATGGAACTGTAATAGGGGTTAAACAGTAGTCCTGATCCTCACTAATCATGGATAATTTTGTGTTGGTAAAATGGATTATGTGAGAAATGGCTTTGTGTGCAAATATTGATATAATAACCATCATATGGAAGTAAACTTAGTCACACGATGACATGGTGTGTGGTCCTCCCACTACGACTATGGAAAACCATTCAGTTTAAATTAGGCGTACGATATTCATTCGGATAAGGAAAATTTAAAGGAAAACTCAAAAGTTTTGCATGTCAGTTCTGAAGATATGTAACTTTCCAAAAATATAGAAATCTTGCATCAATCATATGATGTAAAAATGCATCAAACAGACCAGATTTCTGTGTTTTGTTTAGTTTTGCTTGAAGCAAAAAAAAGGTCCATTTGTGCACCACCTCATCACTCCTTCAACTCTGCAACACGATCTGGTGGAAACACCACTGGTGGGGAAAAATGCACATACAGGGAGATACAGGGAGATACAGGGAGATACAGGGAGATACAGGGAGATACAGGGAGATACAGGGAGATACAGGAAGATACAGGGAGATACAGGGAGATACAGGGAGATACAGGAAGATACAGGGAGATACAGGGAGATACAGGGAGATACAGGGAGATACAGGGAGATACAGGGAGATACAGGGAGATACAGGGAGATACAGGGAGATACAGGGAGATACAGGGAGATACAGGAGATACAGGGAGATACAGGGAGATACAGGGAGATACAGGGAGATACAGGGAGATACAGGGAGATACAGGGAGATACAGGGAGATACAGGGAGATACAGGGAGATACAGGGAGATACAGGGAGATACAGGAAGATACAGGGAGATACAGGGAGATACAGGGAGATACAGGGAGATACAGGGAGATACAGGCAGATACAGGGAGATACAGGAAGATACAGGGAGATACAGGAAGATACAGGGAGATACAGGAAGATACAGGGAGATACAGGGAGATACAGGGAGATACAGGAAGATACAGGGAGATACAGGGAGATACAGGGAGATACAGGGAGATACAGGCAGATACAGGGAGATACAGGGAGATACAGGGAGATACAGGGAGATACAGGAGATACAGGAGATACAGGGAGATACAGGGAGATACAGGGAGATACAGGGAGATACAGGCAGATACAGGGAGATACAGGGAGATACAGGGAGATACAGGGAGATACAGGGAGATACAGGGAGATACAGGGAGATACAGGGAGATACAGGGAGATACAGGAGATACAGGGAGATACAGGAAGATACAGGGAGATACAGGAAGATACAGGGAGATACAGGGAGATACAGGGAGATACAGGGAGATACAGGAGATACAGGGAGATACAGGGAGATACAGGAAGATACAGGGAGATACAGGAAGATACAGGGAGATACAGGAAGATACAGGGAGATACAGGGAGATACAGGGAGATACAGGAAGATACAGGGAGATACAGGGAGATACAGGAGATACAGGGAGATACAGGGAGATACAGGAGATACAGGGAGATACAGGGAGATACAGGGAGATACAGGGAGATACAGGGAGATACAGGGAGATACAGGGAGATACAGGAAGATACAGGGAGATACAGGGAGATACAGGGAGATACAGGGAGATACAGGGAGATACATACAAGGAGATACAGGGAGATACAGAGAGATACAGAGAGATACAGGGAGATACAGGCAGATACAGGGAGATACAGGGAGATACAGGGAGATACAGATAGATACAGGAAGATACAGGGATATACAGGCAGATACAGGAGATACAGGGAGATACAGGGAGATACAGGGAGATACAGGGAAATACAGGGAGATACAGGGAGATACAGAGAGATACAGGGAGATACAGGAAGATACAGGAGATACAGGAGATACAGGAGATACAGGCAGATACAGGAGATACAGGAGATACAGGAAGATACAGGGAGATACAGGCAGATACAGTAGATACAGGAGATACAGGCAGATACAGGGAGATACAGGGAGATACAGGGAGAAACAGGGAGATACAGGGAGATACAGGGAGATACAGGGATACAGGAGATACAGGGAGATACAGAGAGATACAGAGAGATACAGGAGATACAGGGAGATACAGGGAGATACAGGGAGATACAGGAGATACAGGATACATGGAGATACAGGAGATACAGAGATACAGATTTACAGAGAGATACAGGGAGATACAGGGAGATACAGGAGATACAGGAGATACAATGGATGGAGGAGATACAGGAAGATACAGGGATGACAGGGAAATACAGGAGATACAGGGAGATACAGAGAGTACAGGGAGATACAGGTAGATACAGGGAGATACAGGGAGATACAGGGAGATACAGGAGATACAGGGAGATACAGGGAGATACAGGCCCAGGGAGATACCTGGGAGATGACAGGGAGATACAGGAGATACAGGAGATACAGGCAGATACAGTTACAGGGAGATACAGTTGATACAGGGAGATACAGGCAGATACAGGGTAACAGGGGATACAGGAGATACAGGAAGATCCTGGATATACAGGGAGTTTTGCAGGAAGATACAGGAGATACAGGGAGATAGGCGGAAGATACGGGAGATACAGGGAGATACAGGGAGATACAGGGAGATACAGGAGATACAGGGAGATACAGGAGATACAGGGAGATACAGAGAGATACAGGAGATACAGGGAGATACAGGGAGATACAGGGAGATACAGGAAGATACAGGGAGATACAGGGAGATACAGGAGATACAGGGAGATACAGGAAGATACAGGGAGATACAGGAAGATACAGGGAGATACAGGCAGATACAGGCAGATACAGGGAGATACAGGAGATACAGGGAGATACAGGAGATACAGGGAGATACAGGGAGATACAGGGAGAAACAGGAGATACAGGGAGATACAGGGAAATACAGGGAGATACAGGGAGATACAGGGAGATACAGAAGATACAGGGAGATACAGGCAGATACAGGAGATACAGGGAGATACAGGGAGATACAGAGAAATACAGGTAGATACAGGCAGATACAGGGAGATACAGGGAGATACAGGGAGATACAGGGAGATACAGGGAGATACAGGGAGATACAGGAAGATACAGGGAGATACAGGAAGATACAGGCAGATACAGGGAGATACAGGCAGATACAGGGAGATACAGGGAGATACAGGGAGATACAGGGAGATACAGGAAGATACAGGGAGATACAGGAAGATACAGGGAGATACAAGGAGATACAGGGAGATACAGAGAGATACAGGGAGATACAGGGAGATACAGGTAGATACAGGGAGATACAGGGAGATACAGGTAGATACAGGAAGATACAGGGAGATACAGGAGATACAGGAGATACAGGGAGATACAGGGAGATACAGGAGATACAGGGAGATACAGGGAGATACAGGGAAATACAGGGAGATACAGGGAGATACAGAGAGATACAGGAGATACAGGAGATACAGGGAGATACAGGGAGATACAGGGAGATACAGGCGATACATGGAGATACAGGGAGATACAGAGAGATACAGGGAGATACAGGGAGATACAGGAGATACAGGGAGATACAGGAAGATACAGGGAAATACAGGGAGATACAGGGAGATACAGGAGATACAGGGAGATACAGGGAGATACAGGGAGATACAGGTAGATACAGGGAGATACAGGATACAGGGAGATACAGGGAGATACAGGCAGATACAGGGAGATACAGGGAGATACAGGCAGATACAGGGAGATACAGGGAGATACAGGTAGATACAGGGAGATACAGGGAGATACAGGGAGATACAGGGAGATACAGGAGATACAGGGAGATACAGGGAAGATACAGGGGAGATACAGGGAGATACAGGAAGATACAGGGAGATACAGGGAGATACAGGGAGATACAGGGAGATACAGGAGATACAGGGAGATACAGGAGATACAGGAGATACAGGCAGATACAGGGAGATACAGAGAGATACAGGGAGATATAGGGAGATACAGGAGATACAGGAGATACAGGGAGATACAGGAAGATACAGGGAGATACAGGAGATACAGGGAGATACAGGGAGATACAGGAGATACAGGAAGATACAGGGAGATACAGGCAGATACAGGGAGATACAGGGAGATACAGGAGATACAGGGAGATACAGGAGATACAGGCAGATACAGGGAGATACAGGGAGATACAGGCAGATACAGGCAGATACAGGGAGATACAGGGAGATACAGGCAGATACAGGGAGATACAGGGAGATACAGGGAGATACAGGGAGATACAGGAAGATACAGGGAGATACAGGGAGATACAGGGAGATACAGGAAGATACAGGAAGATACAGGGAGATACAGGAAGATACAGGGAGATACAGGGAGATACAGGCAGATACAGGGAGATACAGGGAGATACAGGCAGATACAGGCAGATACAGGGAGATACAGGGAGATACAGGGAGATACAGGGAAATACAGGGAGATACAGGGAGATACAGAGAAATACAGGTAGATACAGGCAGATACCGGGAGATACAGGGAGATACAGGGAGATACAGGCAGATACAGGGAGATACAGGGAGATACAGGCAGATACAGGCAGATACAGGCAGATACAGGGAGATACAGGCAGATACAGGCAGATACAGGAGATACAGGGAGATACAGAAGATACAGGGAGATACAGGAAGATACAGGGAGATACAGGCAGATACAGGCAGATACAGGAGATACAGGGATACAGGGAGATACAGGGAGATACAGGGAGATACAGAGATACAGGGAGATACAGGGAGATACAGAGAGATACAGGGAGATACAGGGAGATACAGGCAGATACAGGCAGGGAGATACAGGGAGATACAGGGAGATACAGGGAGATACAGGGAGATACAGGCAGAGATACAGATACAGAGATACATGGAGATACAGGGAGATACAGGCAGATACAGGGAGATACAGGGAGATACAGGAGATACAGG
>NC_068424.1:85098978-85127454 GCF_023373465.1 Oncorhynchus keta
TACAGGCAGATACAGGGAGATACAGGGAGATACCGGGAGATACAGGGAGATACAGGGAGATACAGGGAGATACAGGCTAGTCTACATGATGAGATTATTATGGATGAGTGAGAATATTTTTGATTTGTCAAAACATTTGATCATCATGTCATCACAAACGAATAGCGAGTTAATATTCTCATGCTTCAATTCAAGATCAGATTACACTAGAGAGGAAAGTGCATTTAAAAAAGATAATCAAATGAAATGTACTTCAATGTACTTATTTGCTTAAAAACTTTAAATCATCAGCACATTCCTCTTGAAATTCGTTAGTTGATTCAACTAATCTTGCTTGTATGATTCAAATAGGCCGACTTCCTTATGACCCCACTCCTCACATGAGACAGAGACAGAGAGACAGAGAGTGACAGAGAGAGACAAAGAGAGAGACAGAGAGAGAGAGAGAGACAGAGAGAGACCGAGGAAGAGAGACAGAGAGTGACAGAGAGAGAGATAGAGAGAGACAGAGAGAGACAGAGACAGAGAGAGACAGAGAGAGAGGGAGAGATACAGAGAGAGCAGAGACAGAGGAGAGGGAGAGAGACAGAGAGGAGCAGAGAGGAGCAGGGAGGGCAGAGAGAGTGAGGACAGGGCAGAGAGTGGCAGAGAGAGACAGGGAGAGACAGAGAGAGAGAGAGAGAGAGAGAGAGACAGAGCAGTTAACCGATCGCTGCAGCTGTACATAGTCCATCTGTAAATAGCCCATCCAATCTACCTACCTCATCCCCATATTGTTTTTATTTACTTTCTGCACTTTTGCACTCCAGTGATAATCAGATAAATTGTAATTACTTCGCTACTATGGCCTATTTATTGCCTTACCTCCTCACGCCATTTGCACACATATAGATTTTACTCTATTGTGTTGACTGTATGTTTGTTAACACCATGTGTAACTCTGTGTTGTTGTTTGTGTCGAACTGCTTTGCTTTATCTTGGCCAGGTCACAGTTGTAAATAAGAACTTGTTCTCAACTGGGCTACCTGTTTAAATAAAGGTGATCTGGCCTACCTGGTGAAATAAAGGTGATCTGGACTACCTGGTTAAATAAAGGTGATCTGGCCTACCTGGTGAAATAAAGGTGATCTGATCTACCTGGTTAAATAAAGGTGATCTGGTCTACCTGGTTAAATAAAGGTGATCTGGTCTACCTGGTTAAATAAAGGTGATCTGGTTAAATAATGGTGATCTGATCTACCTGGTTGAATAAAGGTGATCTGATCTACCTGGTTAAATAAAGGTGATCTGATCTACCTGGTTAAATAAAGGTGATCTGGCCTACCTGGTTAAATACAGGTGATCTGATCTACCTGGTTAAATAAAGGAGATATGGTTAAATAAAGGAGATCTGATCTACCTGGTTAAATAAAGGTGATCTGGCCTACCTGGTTAAATAAAGGTGATCTGGTCTACCTGGTTAAATAAAGCTGATCTGTCCTACCTGGTTAAATAAAGGAGATCTGGTTAAATGAAGGAGATCTGATCTACCTGGTTAAATAAAGGAGATCTGGCCTACCTGGTTAAATAAAGGTGATCTGGTTAAATAAAGGTGATCTGAGCTACCTGGTTAAATAAAGGTGATCTGATCTACCTGGTTAAATAAAGGTGATCTGGTCTACCTGGTTAAATAAAGATCTGGAGATATGGTTAAATAAAGGAGATCTGATCTACCTGGTTAAATAAAGGTGATCTGATCTACCTGGTTAAATAAAGGTGATCTGGTCTACCTGGTTAAATAAAGCTGATCTGGCCTACCTGGTTAAATAAAGGAGATGTGGTTAAATGAATGAGATCTGATCTACCTGGTTAAATAAAGGAGATCTGGCCTACCTGGTTAAATAAAGGTGATCTGGTTAAATAAAGGTGATCTGAGCTACCTGGTTAAATAAAGGTGATCTGATCTACCTGGTTAAATAAAGGTGATCTGGTCTACCTGGTTAAATAAAGGAGATCTGGTCTACCTGGTTAAATAAAGGTGATCTGATCTACCTGGTTAAATAAAGGTGATCTGGCCTACCTGGTGAAATAAAGGTGATCTGATCTACCTGGTTAAATAAAGGTGATCTGGTCTACCTGGTTAAATAAAGGAGATCTGATCTACCTGGTTAAATAAAGGATGATCTGATCTACCTGGTTAAATAAAGGTGATCTGGTCTACCTGGTTAAATAAAGGATGATCTGGTCTACCTGGTTAAATAAAGGTGATCTGATCTACCTGGTTAAATAAAGGTGATCTGGTCTACCTGGTTAAATAAAGGTGATCTGGTCTACCTGGTTAAATAATGTTGATCTGGTCTACCTGGTTAAATAAAGGTGATCTGGTCTACCTGGTTAAATAAAGGTGATCTGGTTAAATAAAGGTGATCTGATCTACCTGGTTAAATAAATGTGATCTGGTCTTCCTGGTTAAATAAAGGTGATCTGGTCTTCCTGGTTAAATAAAGGAGATGTGGTCTACCTGGTTAAATAAAGGAGATCTGGTCTACCTGGTTAAATAAAGGTGATCTGGTCTACCTGGTTAAATAAAGGAGATATGGTTAAATAAAGGAGATCTGATCTACCTGGTTAAATAAAGGTGATCTGGCCTACCTGGTTAAATAAAGGATGATCTGGTCTACCTGGTTAAATAAAGGAGATCTGGTCTACCTGGTTAAATAAAGGTGATCTGGTGATCTAAAGGTGATCTGATCTACCTGGTTAAATAAAGGAGATCGGATCTACCTGGTTAAATAAAGGTGATCTGGTCTACCTGGTTAAATAAAGGATGATCTGGTCTACCTGGTTAAATAAAGGTGATCTGGTCTTCCTGGTTAAATAAAGGTGATCTGGTCTACCTGGTTAAATAAAGGTGATCTGGTTAAATAAAGGTGATCTGATCTACCTGGTTAAA
Organism: Oncorhynchus keta; assembly: GCF_023373465.1. Lineage (NCBI taxonomy): Eukaryota > Metazoa > Chordata > Actinopteri > Salmoniformes > Salmonidae > Oncorhynchus > Oncorhynchus keta. The sequence continues at coordinate 85,101,911 of NC_068424.1, forward strand.
TAAAGGTGATCTGGTCTACCTGGTTAAATAAAGGATGATCTGGTCTACCTGTTTAAATAAAGGTGATCTGATCTACCTGGTTAAATAAAGGTGATCTGATCTACCTGGTTAAATAAATGTGATCTGGTCTTCCTGGTTAAATAAAGGAGATCTGGTCTACCTGGTTAAATAAAGGAGATCTGGTCTACCTGGTTAAATAAAGGTGATCTGGTCTACCTGGTTAAATAAAGGTGATCTGGCCTACCTGGTTAAATAAAGGTGATCTGGTCTACCTGGTTAAATAAAGGTGATCTGGTCTACCTTGTTAAATAAAGGTGATCTGGTCTACCTGGTTAAATAAAGGTGATCTGGTCTACCTGGTTAAATAAAGGTGATCTGGTCTACCTGGTTAAATAAATGGTGATCTGGTCTACCTGGTTAAATAAAGGTGATCTGGTCTACCTGGTTAAATAAAGGTGATCTGGTTAAATAAAGGTGATCTGATCTACCTGGTTAAATAAATGTGATCTGGTCTTCCTGGTTAAATAAAGGTGATCTGGTCTTCCTGGTTAAATAAAGGAGATCTGGTCTACCTGGTTAAATAACGGAGATCTGGTCTGCCTGGTTAAATAAAGGTGATCTGGTCTACCTGGTTAAATAAAGGTGATCTGGCCTACCTGGTTAAATAAAGGTGATCTGGTCTACCTGGTTAAATAAATGATCTGATACCTGGTTAAATAAAGGAGATCTGGTCTACCTGGTTAAATAAAGGTGATCTGGCCTACCTGGTTAAATAAAGGTGATCTGGTCTACCTGGTTAAATAAAGGTGATCTGGCCTACCTGGTTAAATAAAGGTGATCTGGCCTACCTGGTGAAATAAAGGTGATCTGGTCTACCTGGTTAAATAAAGGTGATCTGGTCTACCTGGTGAAATAAAGGTGATCTGATCTACCTGGTTAAATAAAGGTGATCTGGTCTACCTGGTTAAATAAAGGTGATCTGGTCTACCTGGTTAAATAAAGGTGATCTGGTTAAATAAAGGTGATCTGATCTACCTGGTTAAATAAAGGTGATCTGATCTACCTGGTAAAATAAAGGTGATCTGGTCTACCTGGTTAAATAAAGGATATCTGGTCTACCTGGTTAAATAAAGGTGATCTGATCTACCTGGTTAAATAAAGGTGATCTGGTCTACCTGGTTAAATAAAGGTGATCTGGTCTACCTGGTTAAATAAAGGTGATCTGGTTAAATAAAGGTGATCTGATCTACCTGGTTAAATAAAGGAGATCTGATCTACCTGGTTAAATAAAGGAGATCTGGTCTACCTGGTTAAATAAAGGATATCTGGTCTACCTGGTTAAATAAAGGTGATCTGGTCTACCTGGTTAAATAAAGGTGATCTGATCTACCTGGTTAAATAAAGGTGATCTGATCTACCTGGTTAAATAAAGGTGATCTGGTCTACCTGGTTAAATAAAGCTGATCTGGTCTACCTGGTTAAATAAAGGTGATCTGGTCTACCTGGTTAAATAAATGTGATCTGGTTAAATAAAGGTGATCTGATCTACCTGGTTAAATAAAGGTGATCTGGTCTACCTGGTGAAATAAAGGTCATCTGGTCTACCTGGTTAAATAAAGGTGATCTGATCTACCTGGTTAAATAAAGGTGATCTGATCTACCTGGTTAAATAAAGGTGATCTGGTCTACCTGGTTAAATAAAGGTGATCTGGTCTACCTGGTTAAATAAAGGTGATCTGGTTAAATAAAGGTGATCTGGTCTACCTGGTTAAATAAATGTGATCTGATCTACCTGGTTAAATAAAGGTGATCTGATCTACCTGGTTAAATAAAGGTGATCTGGTCTACCTGGTTAAATAAAGGTCATCTGGTCTACCTGGTTAAATAAAGGTGATCTGATCTACCTGGTTAAATAAAGGTGATCTGATCTACCTGGTTAAATAAAGGTGATCTGGTCTACCTGGTTAAATAAAGGTGATCTGGTCTACCTGGTTAAATAAAGGTGATCTGGTTAAATAAAGGTGATCTGATCTACCTGGTTAAATAAAGGTGATCTGATCTACCTGGTTAAATAAAGGTGATCTGGTCTTCCTGGTTAAATAAAGGAGAACCTGGTTAAAAATAACGGAGATCTGGTCTACCTGGTTAAATAAAGGTGATCTGGTTAAATAAAGGTGATCTGATCTACCTGGTTAAATAAAGGAGATCTGGCCTACCTGGTTAAATAAAGGTGATCTGATCTACCTGGTTAAATAAAGGTGATCTGATCTACCTGGTTAAATAAAGGTGATCTGGTCTACCTGGTTAAATAAAGGTGATCTGGTTAAATAAAGGTGATCTGATCTACCTGGTTAAATAAAGAGATCTGATCTACCTGGTTAAATAAAGGTGATCTGGTCTACCTGGTTAAATAAAGGTGATCTGGTCTACCTGGTTAAATAAAGGTGATCTGATCTACCTGGTTAAATAAAGGTGATCTGATCTACCTGGTTAAATAAAGCTGATCTGGTCTACCTGGTTAAATAAAGGTGATCTGGTCTACCTGGTTAAATAAAGGTGATCTGGTTAAATAAAGGTGATCTGATCTACCTGGTTAAATAAAGGTGATCTGGTCTACCTGGTTAAATAAAGGTGATCTGGTCTACCTGGTTAAATAAAGGTGATCTGATCTACCTGGTTAAATAAAGGTGATCTGATCTACCTGGTTAAATAAAGGTGATCTGGTCTACCTGGTTAAATAAAGGTGATCTGGTCTACCTGGTTAAATAAAGGTGATCTGGTTAAATAAAGGTGATCTGGATCTACCTGGTTAAATAAAGGTGATCTGATCTACCTGGTTAAATAAAGGTGATCTGGTCTTCCTGGTTAAATAAAGGAGATGTGGTCTACCTGGTTAAATAAAGGAGATCTGGTCTACCTGGTTAAATAAAGGTGATCTGGTTAAATAAAGGTGATCTGATCTACCTGGTTAAATAAAGGTGATCTGGTCTACCTGGTTAAATAAAGGTGATCTGATCTACCTGGTTAAATAAAGGTGATCTGGCCTACCTGGTTAAATGAAGGAGATATGGTTAAATGATCTGATCTACCTGGTTAAATAAAGGTGATCTGGTCTACCTGGTTAAATAAAGGTGATCTGGTCTACCTGGTTAAATAAAGGTGATCTGGTCTACCTGGTTAAATAAAGGTGATCTGGTCTACCTGGTTAAATAAAGGTGATCTGGTCTACCTGGTTAAATAAAGGTGATCTGGCCTACCTGGTTAAATAAAGGTGATCTACCTGGTTAAATAAAGGTGATCTGATCTACCTGGTTAAATAAAGGTGATCTGGTCTACCTGGTTAAATAAAGGTGATCTGGTCTACCTGGTTAAATAAAGGTGATCTGATCTACCTGGTTAAATAAAGGTGATCTACCTGGTTAAATAAAGGTGATCTGATCTACCTGGTTAAATAAAGGTGATCTGGTCTACCTGGTTAAATAAAGGGATCTGATCTCTGGTTAAATAAAGGAGATCTGGTCTCATCTACCTGGTTAAATAAAGGTGATCTGGTCTACCTGGTTAAATAAAGGAGATCTGGTCTACCTGGTTAAATAAAGGTGATCTGGTCTACCTGGTTAAATAAAGGTGATCTGGTCTACCTGGTTAAATAAAGGTGATCTGGTTAAATAAAGGTGATCTGGTCTACCTGGTTAAATAAAGGTGATCTGATCTACCTGGTTAAATAAAGGTGATCTGATCTCTGGTTAAATAAAGGTGATCTGGTCTACCTGGTTAAATAAAGGTGATCTGGTCTACCTGGTTAAATAAAGGTGATCTGGTTAAATAAAGGTGATCTGATCTACCTGGTTAAATAAAGGTGATCTGATCTACCTGGTTAAATAAAGGTGATCTGGTCTTCCTGGTTAAATAAAGGAGATGTGGTCTACCTGGTTAAATAAAGGAGATCTGGTCTACCTGGTTAAATAAAGGTGATCTACCTGGTTAAATAAAGGTGATCTGATCTACCTGGTTAAATAAAGGTGATCTGGTCTACCTGGTTAAATAAAGGTGATCTGATCTACCTGGTTAAATAAAGGTGATCTGATCTACCTGGTTAAATAAAGTGAGATCTACCTGGTTAAATAAAGGTGATCTGATCTACCTGGTTAAATAAAGGTGATCTGGTCTACCTGGTTAAATAAAGGTGATCTGGTCTACCTGGTTCTGGTTAAATAAAGGTGATCTGATCTACCTGGTTAAATAAAGGTGATCTGATCTACCTGGTTAAATAAAGGTGATCTGGTCTTCCTGGTTAAATAAAGGAGATCTGGTCTACCTGGTTAAATAAAGGAGATCTGGTCTACCTGGTTAAATAAAGGTGATCTGGTTAAATAAAGGTGATCTGATCTACCTGGTTAAATAAAGGTGATCTGGTCTACCTGGTTAAATAAAGGTGATCTGATCTACCTGGTTAAATAAAGGTGATCTGGTCTACCTGGTTAAATAAAGGATCTGATCTGGTTAAATAAAGGTGATCTGATCTACCTGGTTAAATAAAGGTGATCTGGTCTACCTGGTTAAATAAAGGTGATCTGGTCTACCTGGTTAAATAAAGGTGATCTGGCCTACCTGGTTAAATAAAGGTGATCTGGCCTCTACCTGGTTAAATAAAGGTGATCTGGTCTACCTGGTTAAATAAAGGTGATCTGGTCTACCTGGTTAAATAAAGGTGATCTGGTTAAATAAAGGTGATCTGATCTACCTGGTTAAATAAAGGTGATCTGGTCTACCTGGTTAAATAAAGGTGATCTGGTCTACCTGGTTAAATAAAGGTGATCTGATCTACCTGGTTAAATAAAGGTGATCTGGTTAAATAAAGGTGATCTGATCTACCTGGTTAAATAAAGGTGATCTGATCTACCTGGTTAAATAAAGGTGATCTGGTTAAATAAAGGTGATCTGATCTACCTGGTTAAATAAAGGTGATCTGGTCTACCTGGTTAAATAAAGGAGATCTGGTCTACCTGGTTAAATAAAGGTGATCTGGTCTACCTGGTTAAATAAAGGTGATCTGATCTACCTGGTTAAATAAAGGTGATAAAGGTGATCTGATCTACCTGGTTAAATAAAGGTGATCTGACCTGGTTAAATAAAGGTGATCTGATCTACCTGGTTAAATAAAGGTGATCTGATCTACCTGGTTAAATAAAGGTGATCTGGTCTACCTGGTTAAATAAAGGTGATCTGGTCTACCTGGTTAAATAAAGGAGATCTGGTCTACCTGGTTAAATAAAGGAGATCTGATCTACCTGGTTAAATAAAGGTGATCTGTCTACCTGGTTAAATAAAGGTGATCTGGTCTACCTGGTTAAATAAAGGTGATCTGGTCTACCTGGTTAAATAAAGGTGATCTGGTCTACCTGGTTAAATAAAGGTGATCTGGTCTACCTGGTTAAATAAAGGTGATCTGGTTAAATAAAGGTGATCTGATCTACCTGGTTAAATAAAGGTGATCTGATCTACCTGGTTAAATAAAGGTGATCTGGTCTTCTGGTTAAATAAAGGAGATGTGGTCTACCTGGTTAAATAAAGGTGATCTGGTCTACCTGGTTAAATAAAGGAGATCTGGTCTACCTGGTTAAATAAAGGTGATCTGGTCTACCTGGTTAAATAAAGGTGATCTGGTCTACCTGGTTAAATAAAGGTGATCTGGCCTACCTGGTTAAATAAAGGTGATCTGTCTACCTGGTTAAATAAAGGTGATCTGGTCTACCTGGTTAAATAAAGGTGATCTGGTCTACCTGGTTAAATAAAGGTGATCTGGTCTACCTGGTTAAATAAAGGTGATCTGGTCTACCTGGTTAAATAAAGGTGATCTGGTCTACCTGGTTAAATAAAGGTGATCTGATCTACCTGGTTAAATAAAGGTGATCTGATCTACCTGGTTAAATAAAGGTGATCTGGTCTACCTGGTTAAATAAAGGAGATCTGATCTACCTGGTTAAATAAAGGAGATCTGATCTACCTGGTTAAATAAAGGTGATCTGGTCTACCTGGTTAAATAAAGGTGATCTGGTCTACCTGGTTAAATAAAGGAGATCTGGTCTACCTGGTTAAATAAAGGATGATCTGGTCTACCTGGTTAAATAAAGGTGATCTGGTCTACCTGGTTAAATAAAGGTGATCTGGTCTACCTGGTTAAATAAAGGTGATCTGATCTACCTGGTTAAATAAAGGAGATCTGATCTACCTGGTTAAATAAAGGTGATCTGGTCTACCTGGTTAAATAAAGGATGATCTGGTCTACCTGGTTAAATAAAGGTGATCTGATCTACCTGGTTAAATAAAGGTGATCTGGTCTACCTGGTTAAATAAAGGTGATCTGTCTACCTGGTTAAATAAAGGTGATCTGATCTACCTGGTTAAATAAAGGTGATCTGATCTACCTGGTTAAATAAAGGAGATCTGATCTACCTGGTTAAATAAAGGTGATCTGGTCTACCTGGTTAAATAAAGGTGATCTGGTCTACCTGGTTAAATAAAGGTGATCTGGTCTACCTGGTTAAATAAAGGTGATCTGGTCTACCTGGTTAAATAAAGGTGATCTGATCTACCTGGTTAAATAAAGGTGATCTGGTCTACCTGGTTAAATAAAGGTGATCTGGTCTACCTGGTTAAATAAAGGTGATCTGGTCTACCTGGTTAAATAAATGTGACCTGGTTAAATAAAGGTGATCTGATCTACCTGGTTAAATAAAGGTGATCTGGTCTACCTGGTTAAATAAAGGTGATCTGGTCTACCTGGTTAAATAAAGGTGATCTGATCTACCTGGTTAAATAAAGGTGATCTGATCTACCTGGTTAAATAAAGGTGATCTGTCTACCTGGTTAAATAAAGGTGATCTGGTCTACCTGGTTAAATAAAGGTGATCTGGTTAAATAAAGGTGATCTGATCTACCTGGTTAAATAAAGGTGATCTGATCTACCTGGTTAAATAAAGGTGATCTGGTCTTCCTGGTTAAATAAAGGAGATGTGGTCTACCTGGTTAAATAAAGGAGATCTGGTCTACCTGGTTAAATAAAGGTGATCTGGTTAAATAAAGGTGATCTGATCTACCTGGTTAAATAAAGGTGATCTGGTCTACCTGGTTAAATAAAGGTGATCTGATCTACCTGGTTAAATAAAGGTGATCTGGTCTACCTGGTTAAATAAAGGTGATCTGGTCTACCTGGTTAAATAAAGGTGATCTGGTCTACCTGGTTAAATAAAGGTGATCTGATCTACCTGGTTAAATAAAGGAGATCTGATCTACCTGGTTAAATAAAGGTGATCTGGTCTACCTGGTTAAATAAAGGATGATCTGGTCTACCTGGTTAAATAAAGGTGATCTGGTCTACCTGGTGAAATAAAGGTGATCTGGTCTACCTGGTTAAATAAAGGTGATCTGATCTACCTGGTTAAATAAAGGTGATCTGATCTACCTGGTTAAATAAAGGTGATCTGATCTACCTGGTTAAATAAAGGTGATCTGGTCTACCTGGTTAAATAAAGGTGATCTGGTTAAATAAAGGTGATCTGATCTACCTGGTTAAATAAAGGTGATCTGGTCTACCTGGTAAATAAAGGTGATCTGGTCTACCTGGTTAAATAAAGGTGATCTGATCTACCTGGTTAAATAAAGGTGATCTGATCTACCTGGTTAAATAAAGGTGATCTGGTCTACCTGGTTAAATAAAGGTGATCTGGTCTACCTGGTTAAATAAAGGTGATCTGGTTAAATAAAGGTGATCTGATCTACCTGGTTAAATAAAGGTGATCTGATCTACCTGGTTAAATAAAGGTGATCTGGTCTTCCTGGTTAAATAAAGGAGATCTGGTCTACCTGGTTAAATAAAGGAGATCTGGTCTACCTGGTTAAATAAAGGTGATCTGGTTAAATAAAGGTGATCTGATCTACCTGGTTAAATAAAGGAGATCTGGTCTACCTGGTTAAATAAAGGTGATATTCTGATCTACCTGGTTAAATAAAGGTGATCTGGCCTACCTGGTTAAATGAAGGAGATACCTGGTTAAATGATCTGATCTACCTGGTTAAATAAAGGTGATCTGATCTACCTGGTTAAATAAAGGTGATCTGGTCTACCTGGTTAAATAAAGGTGATCTGATCTACCTGGTTAAATAAAGGTGATCTGGTCTACCTGGTAAATAAAGGAACCTGGTTAAATAAAGGTGATCTGGCCTACCTGGTTAAATAAAGGTGATCTCTGGTTAAATAAAGGTGATCTGATCTACCTGGTTAAATAAAGGTGATCTGGTCTACCTGGTTAAATAAAGGAGATCTGGTCTACCTGGTTAAATAAAGGTGATCTGATCTACCTGGTTAAATAAAGGTGATCTGGTTAAATAAAGGTGATCTGATCTACCTGGTTAAATAAAGGTGATCTGATCTACCTGGTTAAATAAAGGTGATCTGGTCTACCTGGTTAAATAAAGGTGATCTGATCTACCTGGTTAAATAAAGGTGATCTGGTCTACCTGGTTAAATAAAGGAGATCTGGTCTACCTGGTTAAATAAAGGATGATCTGGATCTACCTGGTTAAATAAAGGTGATCTGATCTACCTGGTTAAATAAAGGTGATCTGGTTAAATAAAGGAGATCTGATCTACCTGGTTAAATAAAGGTGATCTGATCTACCTGGTTAAATAAAGGTGATCTGATCTACCTGGTTAAATAAAGGTGATCTGAGCTACCTGGTTAAATAAAGGTGATCTGATCTACCTGGTTAAATAAAGGTGATCTGGTCTACCTGGTTAAATAAAGGTGATCTGGTCTACCTGGTTAAATAAAGGAGATCTGGTCTACCTGGTTAAATAAAGGAGATCTGATCTACCTGGTTAAATAAAGGTGATCTGGTCTACCTGGTTAAATAAAGGTGATCTGGTCTACCTGGTTAAATAAAGGAGATCTGGTCTACCTGGTTAAATAAAGGTGATCTGGTCTACCTGGTTAAATAAAGGTGATCTGGTCTACCTGGTTAAATAAAGGTGATCTGGTTAAATAAAGTGATCTGATCTACCTGGTTAAATAAAGGTGATCTGATCTACCTGGTTAAATAAAGGTGATCTGGTCTACCTGGTTAAATAAAGGAGATGTGGTCTACCTGGTTAAATAAAGGAGATCTGGTCTACCTGGTTAAATAAAGGTGATCTGATCTACCTGGTTAAATAAAGGTGATCTGGCTCTACCTGGTTAAATAAAAGATCTGGTGATCTGATCTACCTGGTTAAATAAAGGTGATCTGGTCTACCTGGTTAAATAAAGGTGATCTGATCTACCTGGTTAAATAAAGGTGATCTGATCTACCTGGTTAAATAAAGGTGATCTGGTCTACCTGGTTAAATAAAGGAGATCTGGTCTACCTGGTTAAATAAAGGAGATCTGGTCTACCTGGTTAAATAAAGGTGATCTGATCTACCTGGTTAAATAAAGGTGATCTGGTCTACCTGGTTAAATAAAGGTGATCTGATCTACCTGGTTAAATAAAGGAGATCTGATCTACCTGGTTAAATAAAGGTGATCTGGTCTACCTGGTTAAATAAAGGAGATCTGGTCTACCTGGTTAAATAAAGGAGATCTGGTCTACCTGGTTAAATAAAGGTGATCTGGTCTACCTGGTTAAATAAAGGTGATCTGATCTACCTGGTTAAATAAAGGTGATCTGGTCTACCTGGTTAAATAAAGGAGATCTGGTCTACCTGGTTAAATAAAGGTGATCTGATCTACCTGGTTAAATAAAGGAGATCTGATCTACCTGGTTAAATAAAGGTGATCTGATCTACCTGGTTAAATAAAGGTGATCTGGTCTACCTGGTTAAATAAGGTGATCTGGTTAAATAAAGGTGATCTGATCTACCTGGTTAAATAAAGGTGATCTGGTCTACCTGGTTAAATAAAGGAGATCTGGTCTACCTGGTTAAATAAAGGGATCTGATCTACCTGGTTAAATAAAGGTGATCTGATCTACCTGGTTAAATAAAGGTGATCTGGTCTACCTGGTTAAATAAAGGAGATCTGGTCTACCTGGTTAAATAAAGGTGATCTGGTCTACCTGGTTAAATAAAGGTGATCTGATCTACCTGGTTAAATAAAGGTGATCTGGTCTACCTGGTTAAATAAAGGTGATCTGGTCTACCTGGTTAAATAAAGGTGATCTGGTCTACCTGGTTAAATAAAGGTGATCTGGTCTACCTGGTTAAATAAAGGTGATCTGGTCTACCTGGTTAAATAAAGGTGATCTGATCTACCTGGTTAAATAAAGGTGATCTGATCTACCTGGTTAAATAAAGGTGATCTGGTCTACCTGGTTAAATAAAGGTGATCTGATCTACCTGGTTAAATAAAGGTGATCTGATCTACCTGGTTAAATAAAGGAGATCTGATCTACCTGGTTAAATAAAGGTGATCTGGTCTACCTGGTTAAATAAAGGTGATCTGATCTACCTGGTTAAATAAAGGTGATCTGGTCTACCTGGTTAAATAAAGGAGATCTGATCTACCTGGTTAAATAAAGGTGATCTGATCTACCTGGTTAAATAAAGGTGATCTGGTCTACCTGGTTAAATAAAGGAGATCTGGTCTACCTGGTTAAATAAAGGAGATCTGGTCTACCTGGTTAAATAAAGGATGATCTGGTCTACCTGGTTAAATAAAGGTGATCTGATCTACCTGGTTAAATAAAGGTGATCTGGTCTACCTGGTTAAATAAAGGAGATCTGGTCTACCTGGTTAAATAAAGGTGATCTGATCTACCTGGTTAAATAAAGGTGATCTGATCTACCTGGTTAAATAAAGGATCTGATCTGGTCTACCTGGTTAAATAAAGGTGATCTGGTTAAATAAAGGTGATCTGATCTACCTGGTTAAATAAAGGTGATCTGATCTACCTGGTTAAATAAAGGTGATCTGATCTACCTGGTTAAATAAAGGTGATCTGGTCTACCTGGTTAAATAAAGGTGATCTGGTCTACCTGGTTAAATAAAGGTGATCTGGTCTACCTGGTTAAATAAAGGATCTGATAAATAAAGGATGATCTGATCTACCTGGTTAAATAAAGGTGATCTGATCTACCTGGTTAAATAAAGGTGATCTGGTCTACCTGGTTAAATAAAGGTGATCTGGTCTACCTGGTTAAATAAAGGTGATCTGGTCTACCTGGTTAAATAAAGGTGATCTGGTCTACCTGGTTAAATAAAGGTGATCTGATCTACCTGGTTAAATAAAGGTGATCTGATCTACCTGGTTAAATAAAGGAGATCTGATCTACCTGGTTAAATAAAGGTGATCTGGTCTACCTGGTTAAATAAAGGTGATCTGGTCTACCTGGTTAAATAAAGGAGATCTGGTCTACCTGGTTAAATAAAGGTGATCTGGTCTACCTGGTTAAATAAAGGTGATCTGATCTACCTGGTTAAATAAAGGTGATCTGGTCTACCTGGTTAAATAAAGGAGATCTGATCTACCTGGTTAAATAAAGGAGATCTGATCTACCTGGTTAAATAAAGGTGATCTGGTCTACCTGGTTAAATAAAGGAGATCTGGTCTACCTGGTTAAATAAAGGTGATCTGGTCTACCTGGTTAAATAAAGGTGATCTGGTCTACCTGGTTAAATAAAGGTGATCTGATCTACCTGGTTAAATAAAGGTGATCTGGTCTACCTGGTTAAATAAAGGTGATCTGGTCTACCTGGTTAAATAAAGGTGATCTGATCTACCTGGTTAAATAAAGGAGATCTGATCTACCTGGTTAAATAAAGGTGATCTGATCTACCTGGTTAAATAAAGGGTCTACCTGGTTAAATAAAGGTGATCTGGTTAAATAAAGGTGATCTGATCTACCTGGTTAAATAAAGGTGATCTGATCTACCTGGTTAAATAAAGGTGATCTGATCTACCTGGTTAAATAAAGGTGATCTGGTCTACCTGGTTAAATAAAGGTGATCTGGTCTACCTGGTTAAATAAAGGTGATCTGGTCTACCTGGTTAAATAAAGGTGATCTGGATAAATAAAGGTGATCTGATCTACCTGGTTAAATAAAGGTGATCTGATCTACCTGGTTAAATAAAGGTGATCTGGTCTACCTGGTTAAATAAAGGTGATCTGGTCTACCTGGTTAAATAAAGGTGATCTGGTCTACCTGGTTAAATAAAGGTGATCTACCTGGTTAAATAAAGGTGATCTGGTCTACCTGGTTAAATAAAGGTGATCTGATCTACCTGGTTAAATAAAGGTGATCTGGTCTACCTGGTTAAATAAAGGTGATCTGATCTACCTGGTTAAATAAAGGTGATCTGATCTATCCTGGTTAAATAAAGGTGATCTGGTCTACCTGGTTAAATAAAGGTGATCTGGTCTACCTGGTTAAATAAAGGTGATCTGGTCTACCTGGTTAAATAAAGGTGATCTGGTCTACCTGGTTAAATAAAGGATCTGATCTACCTGGTTAAATAAAGGTGATCTGGTCTACCTGGTTAAATAAAGGTGATCTGGTCTACCTGGTTAAATAAAGGTGAGGTTAAATAAAGGTGATCTGATCTACCTGGTTAAATAAAGGTGATCTGATCTACCTGGTTAAATAAAGGTGATCTGGTCTACCTGGTTAAATAAAGGAGATCTGGTCTACCTGGTTAAATAAAGGAGATCTGGTCTACCTGGTTAAATAAAGGGATCTGATCTGGTCTACCTGGTTAAATAAAGGTGATCTGATCTACCTGGTTAAATAAAGGTGATCTGGTCTACCTGGTTAAATAAAGGTGATCTGGTCTACCTGGTTAAATAAAGGTGATCTGATCTACCTGGTTAAATAAAGGAGATCTGATCTACCTGGTTAAATAAAGGTGATCTGGTCTACCTGGTTAAATAAAGGTGATCTGGTCTACCTGGTTAAATAAAGGTGATCTGGTCTACCTGGTTAAATAAAGGTGATCTGGTCTACCTGGTTAAATAAAGGTGATCTGATCTACCTGGTTAAATAAAGGTGATCTGGTCTACCTGGTTAAATAAAGGTGATCTGGTGATCTACCTGGTTAAATAAAGGTGATCTGGTCTACCTGGTTAAATAAAGGAGATCTGGTCTACCTGGTTAAATAAAGGTGATCTGATCTAAATAAAGGTGATCTGGTCTACCTGGTTAAATAAAGGTGATCTGGTCTACCTGGTTAAATAAAGGTGATCTGGTCTACCTGGTTAAATAAAGGTGATCTGGTCTACCTGGTTAAATAAAGGTGATCTGGTCTACCTGGTTAAATAAAGGTGATCTGATCTACCTGGTTAAATAAAGGTGATCTGGTCTACCTGGTTAAATAAAGGTGATCTGGTCTACCTGGTTAAATAAAGGAGATCTGGTCTACCTGGTTAAATAAAGGAGATCTGGTCTACCTGGTTAAATAAAGGAGATCTGGTCTACCTGGTTAAATAAAGGTGATCTGATCTACCTGGTTAAATAAAGGTGATCTGGTCTACCTGGTTAAATAAAGGTGATCTGGTCTACCTGGTTAAATAAAGGTGATCTGATCTAAATAAAGATCTGATCTACCTGGTTAAATAAAGGTGATCTGATCTACCTGGTTAAATAAAGGTGATCTGGTCTACCTGGTTAAATAAAGGTGATCTGATCTACCTGGTTAAATAAAGGTGATCTGATCTACCTGGTTAAATAAAGGTGATCTGGTCTACCTGGTTAAATAAAGGAGATCTGGTCTACCTGGTTAAATAAAGGTGATCTGATCTACCTGGTTAAATAAAGGTGATCTGATCTACCTGGTTAAATAAAGGTGATCTGGTCTACCTGGTTAAATAAAGGAGATCTGGTCTACCTGGTTAAATAAAGGTGATCTGATCTACCTGGTTAAATAAAGGTGATCTGGTCTACCTGGTTAAATAAAGGTGATCTGGTCTACCTGGTTAAATAAAGGTGATCTGGTCTACCTGGTTAAATAAAGGTGATCTGGTCTACCTGGTTAAATAAAGGTGATCTGGTCTACCTGGTTAAATAAAGGTGATCTGGTCTACCTGGTTAAATAAAGGTGATCTGATCTACCTGGTTAAATAAAGGTGATCTGATCTACCTGGTTAAATAAAGGTGATCTGGATCTACCTGGTTAAATAAAGGTGATCTGATCTCTGGTTAAATAAAGGAGATCTGATCTACCTGGTTAAATAAAGGAGATCTGATCTACCTGGTTAAATAAAGGTGATCTGGTCTACCTGGTTAAATAAAGGTGATCTGATCTACCTGGTTAAATAAAGGTGATCTGATCTACCTGGTTAAATAAAGGTGATCTGATCTACCTGGTTAAATAAAGGTGATCTGATCTACCTGGTTAAATAAAGGTGATCTGGTCTACCTGGTTAAATAAAGGAGATCTGGTCTACCTGGTTAAATAAAGGAGATCTGGTCTACCTGGTTAAATAAAGGATGATCTGGTCTACCTGGTTAAATAAAGGTGATCTGATCTACCTGGTTAAATAAAGGTGATCTGGTCTACCTGGTTAAATAAAGGTGATCTGGTCTACCTGGTTAAATAAAGGTGATCTGATCTACCTGGTTAAATAAAGGAGATCTGATCTACCTGGTTAAATAAAGGTGATCTGATCTACCTGGTTAAATAAAGGTGATCTGGTCTACCTGGTTAAATAAAGGTGATCTGGTTAAATAAAGGTGTCTATCTACCTGGTTAAATAAAGGTGATCTGATCTACCTGGTTAAATAAAGGTGATCTGATCTACCTGGTTAAATAAAGGTGATCTGGTCTACCTGGTTAAATAAAGGTGATCTGGTCTACCTGGTTAAATAAAGGTGATCTGGTCTACCTGGTTAAATAAATGATCTGGATAAATAAAGATGATCTGATCTACCTGGTTAAATAAAGGTGATCTGATCTACCTGGTTAAATAAAGGTGATCTGGTCTACCTGGTTAAATAAAGGAGATCTGGTCTACCTGGTTAAATAAAGGTGATCTGGTCTACCTGGTTAAATAAAGGTGATCTGGTCTACCTGGTTAAATAAAGGTGATCTGGTCTACCTGGTTAAATAAAGGGATCTGATCTACCTGGTTAAATAAAGGTGATCTGATCTACCTGGTTAAATAAAGGTGATCTGGTCTACCTGGTTAAATAAAGGTGATCTGGTCTACCTGGTTAAATAAAGGAGATCTGGTCTACCTGGTTAAATAAAGGTGATCTGGTCTACCTGGTTAAATAAAGGTGATCTGATCTACCTGGTTAAATAAAGGTGATCTGGTCTACCTGGTTAAATAAAGGTGATCTGATCTACCTGGTTAAATAAAGGAGATCTGGTTGATCTGGTCTACCTGGTTAAATAAAGGTGATCTGGTCTACCTGGTTAAATAAAGGAGATCTGGTCTACCTGGTTAAATAAAGGAGATCTGGTCTACCTGGTTAAATAAAGGTGATCTGGTCTACCTGGTTAAATAAAGGTGATCTGATCTACCTGGTTAAATAAAGGTGATCTGGTCTACCTGGTTAAATAAAGGAGATCTGGTCTACCTGGTTAAATAAAGGTGATCTGATCTACCTGGTTAAATAAAGGAGATCTGATCTACCTGGTTAAATAAAGGTGATCTGATCTACCTGGTTAAGGAGATCTGGTCTACCTGGTTAAATAAAGGTGATCTGGTCTACCTGGTTAAATAAAGGTGATCTGATCTACCTGGTTAAATAAAGGTGATCTGATCTACCTGGTTAAATAAAGGTGATCTGATCTACCTGGTTAAATAAAGGTGATCTGGTCTACCTGGTTAAATAAAGGAGATCTGGTCTACCTGGTTAAATAAAGGTGATCTGGTCTACCTGGTTAAATAAAGGTGATCTGGTTAAATAAAGGTGATCTGATCTACCTGGTTAAATAAAGGTGATCTGATCTACCTGGTTAAATAAAGGTGATCTGGTCTACCTGGTTAAATAAAGGAGATCTGGTCTACCTGGTTAAATAAAGGTGATCTGATCTACCTGGTTAAATAAAGGTGATCTGATCTACCTGGTTAAATAAAGGTGATCTGATCTACCTGGTTAAATAAAGGTGATCTACCTGGTTAAATAAAGGTGATCTGGTCTACCTGGTTAAATAAAGGAGATCTGGTCTACCTGGTTAAATAAAGGAGATCTGGTCTACCTGGTTAAATAAAGGTGATCTGATCTACCTGGTTAAATAAAGGTGATCTGATCTACCTGGTTAAATAAAGGTGATCTGGTCTACCTGGTTAAATAAAGGAGATCTGGTCTACCTGGTTAAATAAAGGATCTGTCTACCTGGTTAAATAAAGGTGATCTGGTCTACCTGGTTAAATAAAGGTGATCTAAAGGTGATCTACCTGGTTAAATAAAGGTGATCTGGTCTACCTGGTTAAATAAAGGTGATCTGGTCTACCTGGTTAAATAAAGGAGATCTGGTCTGGTCTACCTGGTTAAATAAAGGAGATCTGGTCTACCTGGTTAAATAAAGGAGATCTGATCTACCTGGTTAAATAAAGGTGATCTGATCTACCTGGTTAAATAAAGGTGATCTGGTCTACCTGGTTAAATAAAGGTGATCTGGTCTACCTGGTTAAATAAAGGTGATCTGATCTACCTGGTTAAATAAAGGTGATCTGGTCTACCTGGTTAAATAAAGGTGATCTGGTCTACCTGGTTAAATAAAGGTGATCTGATCTACCTGGTTAAATAAAGGTGATCTGGTCTACCTGGTTAAATAAAGGTGATCTGGTCTACCTGGTTAAATAAAGGTGATCTGGTCTACCTGGTTAAATAAAGGTGATCTGATCTACCTGGTTAAATAAAGGTGATCTGGTCTACCTGGTTAAATAAAGGTGATCTGATCTACCTGGTTAAATAAAGGTGATCTGATCTACCTGGTTAAATAAAGGTGATCTGATCTACCTGGTTAAATAAAGGAGATCTGGTCTACCTGGTTAAATAAAGGTGATCTGGTCTACCTGGTTAAATAAAGGTGATCTGGTCTACCTGGTTAAATAAAGGTGATCTGATCTACCTGGTTAAATAAAGGTGATCTGGTCTACCTGGTTAAATAAAGGTGATCTGGTCTACCTGGTTAAATAAAGGTGATCTACCTGGTTAAATAAAGGTGATCTGATCTACCTGGTTAAATAAAGGTGATCTGATCTACCTGGTTAAATAAAGGTGATCTGGTCTACCTGGTTAAATAAAGGAGATCTGGTCTACCTGGTTAAATAAAGGTGATCTGGTCTACCTGGTTAAATAAAGGTGATCTGGTCTACCTGGTTAAATAAAGGTGATCTGTCTACCTGGTTAAATAAAGGTGATCTGGTCTACCTGGTTAAATAAAGGTGATCTGATCTACCTGGTTAAATAAAGGTGATCTGGTCTACCTGGTTAAATAAAGGAGATCTGGTCTACCTGGTTAAATAAAGGTGATCTGATCTACCTGGTTAAATAAAGGAGATCTGGTCTACCTGGTTAAATAAAGGTGATCTGGCCTACCTGGTTAAATAAAGGTGATCTGGTCTACCTGGTTAAATAAAGGTGATCTGGATCTACCTGGTTAAATAAAGGTGATCTGGTCTACCTGGTTAAATAAAGGTGATCTGGTCTACCTGGTTAAATAAAGGTGATCTGGCCTACCTGGTTAAATAAAGGTGATCTGATCTACCTGGTTAAATAAAGGTGATCTGGTCTACCTGGTTAAATAAAGGTGATCTGATCTACCTGGTTAAATAAAGGAGATCTGATCTACCTGGTTAAATAAAGGAGATCTGGTCTACCTGGTTAAATAAAGGTGATCTGATCTACCTGGTTAAATAAAGGTGATCTGATCTACCTGGTTAAATAAAGGTGATACCTGGATCTGATCTACCTGGTTAAATAAAGGTGATCTGATCTACCTGGTTAAATAAAGGTGATCTGGTCTACCTGGTTAAATAAAGGAGATCTGGTCTACCTGGTTAAATAAAGGAGATCTGGTCTACCTGGTTAAATAAAGGAGATCTGGTCTACCTGGTTAAATAAAGGTGATCTGATCTACCTGGTTAAATAAAGGTGATCTGGTCTACCTGGTTAAATAAAGGTGATCTGGTCTACCTGGTTAAATAAAGGTGATCTGATCTACCTGGTTAAATAAAGGAGATCTGGTCTACCTGGTTAAATAAAGGTGATCTGGTCTACCTGGTTAAATAAAGGAGATCTGGTCTACCTGGTTAAATAAAGGAGATCTGGTCTACCTGGTTAAATAAAGGTGATCTGGTCTACCTGGTTAAATAAAGGTGATCTGGTCTACCTGGTTAAATAAAGGTGATCTGGTCTACCTGGTTAAATAAAGGTGATCTGATCTACCTGGTTAAATAAAGGTGATCTGATCTACCTGGTTAAATAAAGGTGATCTGGTCTACCTGGTTAAATAAAGGTGATCTGGTCTACCTGGTTAAATAAAGGTGATCTGGTCTACCTGGTTAAATAAAGGTGATCTGGTCTACCTGGTTAAATAAAGGTGATCTGGTCTACCTGGTTAAATAAAGGTGATCTGGTCTACCTGGTTAAATAAAGGTGATCTGGTCTACCTGGTTAAATAAAGGTGATCTGATCTACCTGGTTAAATAAAGGTGATCTGGTCTACCTGGTTAAATAAAGGTGATCTGATCTACCTGGTTAAATAAAGGTGATCTGATCTACCTGGTTAAATAAAGGTGATCTGGTCTACCTGGTTAAATAAAGGTGATCTGGTGACCTGGTTAAATAAAGGAGATCTGGTCTACCTGGTTAAATAAAGGTGATCTGGTCTACCTGGTTAAATAAAGGTGATCTGGTCTACCTGGTTAAATAAAGGTGATCTGATCTACCTGGTTAAATAAAGGTGATCTGATCTACCTGGTTAAATAAAGGTGATCTGGTCTACCTGGTTAAATAAAGGAGATCTGGTCTACCTGGTTAAATAAAGGTGATCTGGTCTACCTGGTTAAATAAAGGATATCTGGTTACCTGGTTAAATAAAGGTGATCTGGTCTACCTGGTTAAATAAAGGTGATCTGGTCTACCTGGTTAAATAAAGGTGATCTGATCTACCTGGTTAAATAAAGGTGATCTGGTCTACCTGGTTAAATAAAGGTGATCTGATCTACCTGGTTAAATAAAGGTGATCTGGTCTACCTGGTTAAATAAAGGTGATCTGGTCTACCTGGTTAAATAAAGGGTGGTCTACCTGGTTAAATAAAGGTGATCTGGTCTACCTGGTTAAATAAAGGTGATCTGGTCTACCTGGTTAAATAAAGGAGATCTGGTCTACCTGGTTAAATAAAGGTGATCTGATCTACCTGGTTAAATAAAGGTGATCTGATCTACCTGGTTAAATAAAGGTGATCTGGTCTACCTGGTTAAATAAAGGAGATCTGGTCTACCTGGTTAAATAAAGGTGATCTGATCTACCTGGTTAAATAAAGGAGATCTGGTCTACCTGGTTAAATAAAGGTGAATCTACCTGGTTAAATAAAGGTGATCTGATCTACCTGGTTAAATAAAGGTGATCTGGCCTACCTGGTTAAATAAAGGTGATCTGGTTAAATAAAGGTGATCTGGTCTACCTGGTTAAATAAAGGTGATCTGGTCTACCTGGTTAAATAAAGGTGATCTGATCTACCTGGTTAAATAAAGGTGATCTGGTCTACCTGGTTAAATAAAGGAGATCTGATCTACCTGGTTAAATAAAGGAGATCTGGTCTACCTGGTTAAATAAAGGAGATCTGGTCTACCTGGTTAAATAAAGGTGATCTGGTCTACCTGGTTAAATAAAGGTGATCTGATCTACCTGGTTAAATAAAGGTGATCTGGTCTACCTGGTTAAATAAAGGAGATCTGGTCTACCTGGTTAAATAAAGGAGATCTGATCTACCTGGTTAAATAAAGGTGATCTGGTCTACCTGGTTAAATAAAGGAGATCTGGTCTACCTGGTTAAATAAAGGAGATCTGGTCTACCTGGTTAAATAAAGGAGATCTGGTCTACCTGGTTAAATAAAGGTGATCTGATCTACCTGGTTAAATAAAGGTGATCTGGTCTACCTGGTTAAATAAAGGTGATCTGGTCTACCTGGTTAAATAAAGGTGATCTGATCTACCTGGTTAAATAAAGGTGATCTGATCTACCTGGTTAAATAAAGGTGATCTGATCTACCTGGTTAAATAAAGGTGATCTGTCTACCTGGTTAAATAAAGGATCTGGTTAAATAAAGGTGATCTATCTACCTGGTTAAATAAAGGTGATCTGATCTACCTGGTTAAATAAAGGTGATCTGATCTACCTGGTTAAATAAAGGTGATCTGGTCTACCTGGTTAAATAAAGGTGATCTGGTCTACCTGGTTAAATAAAGGTGATCTGGTCTACCTGGTTAAATAAAGGTGATCTGGTTAAATAAAGGTGATCTGATCTACCTGGTTAAATAAAGGTGATCTGGTCTACCTGGTTAAATAAAGGTGATCTGGTCTACCTGGTTAAATAAAGGTGATCTGGTCTACCTGGTTAAATAAAGGTGATCTGATCTACCTGGTTAAATAAAGGTGATCTGGTCTACCTGGTTAAATAAAGGTGATCTGATCTACCTGGTTAAATAAAGGTGATCTGTCTACCTGGTTAAATAAAGGTGATCTGGTCTACCTGGTTAAATAAAGGAGATCTGGTCTACCTGGTTAAATAAAGGTGATCTGGTCTACCTGGTTAAATAAAGGTGATCTGGTCTACCTGGTTAAATAAAGGTGATCTGATCTACCTGGTTAAATAAAGGTGATCTGGTCTACCTGGTTAAATAAAGGTGATCTGATCTACCTGGTTAAATAAAGATCTGATCTACCTGATCTGATCTACCTGGTTAAATAAAGGTGATCTGGTCTACCTGGTTAAATAAAGGAGATCTGGTCTACCTGGTTAAATAAAGGAGATCTGGTCTACCTGGTTAAATAAAGGTGATCTGGTCTACCTGGTTAAATAAAGGTGATCTGATCTACCTGGTTAAATAAAGGTGATCTGGTCTACCTGGTTAAATAAAGGAGATCTGGTCTACCTGGTTAAATAAAGGTGATCTGGTTCTACCTGGTTAAATAAAGGAGATCTGGTCTACCTGGTTAAATAAAGGTGATCTGATCTGGTCTACCTGGTTAAATAAAGGTGATCTGGTTAAATAAAGGTGATCTGATCTACCTGGTTAAATAAAGGTGATCTGATCCACCTGGTTAAATAAAGGTGATCTGATCTACCTGGTTAAATAAAGGTGATCTGGTCTACCTGGTTAAATAAAGGTGATCTGGTCTACCTGGTTAAATAAAGGTGATCTGGTCTACCTGGTTAAATAAAGGTGATCTGGGTGATCTGATCTACCTGGTTAAATAAAGGTGATCTGATCTACCTGGTTAAATAAAGGTGATCTGGTCTTCCTGGTTAAATAAAAGGTGGTCTTCCTGGTTAAATAAAGGAGATGTGGTCTACCTGGTTAAATAAGGTGATCTGGTCTACCTGGTTAAATAAAGGTGATCTGATCTACCTGGTTAAATAAAGGTGATCTGATCTACCTGGTTAAATAAAGGTGATCTGGTCTACCTGGTTAAATAAAGTGAGATCTGATCTACCTGGTTAAATAAAGGAGATCTGATCTACCTGGTTAAATAAAGGTGATCTGATCTACCTGGTTAAATAAAGGTGATCTGGTCTACCTGGTTAAATAAAGGAGATCTGGTCTACCTGGTTAAATAAAGGAGATCTGGTCTACCTGGTTAAATAAAGGTGATCTACCTGGTTAAATAAAGGTGATCTGATCTACCTGGTTAAATAAAGGTGATCTGGTCTACCTGGTTAAATAAAGGAGATCTGGTCTACCTGGTTAAATAAAGGTGATCTGATCTACCTGGTTAAATAAAGGTGATCTGTCTACCTGGTTAAATAAAGGTGATCTGGTCTACCTGGTTAAATAAAGGTGATCTGGTCTACCTGGTTAAATAAAGGAGATCTGGTCTACCTGGTTAAATAAAGGTGATCTGGTCTACCTGGTTAAATAAAGGTGATCTGATCTACCTGGTTAAATAAAGGTGATCTGGTCTACCTGGTTAAATAAAGGTGATCTGATCTACCTGGTTAAATAAAGGTGATCTGGTCTACCTGGTTAAATAAAGGTGATCTGATCTACCTGGTTAAATAAAGGTGATCTGGTCTACCTGGTTAAATAAAAGATCTGGTCTACCTGGTTAAATAAAGGTGATCTGATCTACCTGGTTAAATAAAGGTGATCTGATCTACCTGGTTAAATAAAGGTGATCTGATCTACCTGGTTAAATAAAGGTGATCTGGTCTACCTGGTTAAATAAAGGTGATCTGGTCTACCTGGTTAAATAAAGGTGATCTGGTCTACCTGGTTAAATAAAGGTGATCTGGACCTGGTTAAATAAAGATGATCTGATCTACCTGGTTAAATAAAGGTGATCTGATCTACCTGGTTAAATAAAGGTGATCTGATCTACCTGGTTAAATAAAGGTGATCTGGTCTACCTGGTTAAATAAAGGAGATGTGTCTACCTGGTTAAATAAGGAGATCTGGTCTACCTGGTTAAATAAAGGTGATCTGGTCTACCTGGTTAAATAAAGGGATCTGATCTACCTGGTTAAATAAAGGTGATCTGGTCTACCTGGTTAAATAAAGGTGATCTGATCTACCTGGTTAAATAAAGGTGATCTGGTCTACCTGGTTAAATAAAGGTGATCTGATCTACCTGGTTAAATAAAGGTGATCTGGTCTACCTGGTTAAATAAAGGAGATCTGGTCTACCTGGTTAAATAAAGGAGATCTGGTCTACCTGGTTAAATAAAGGTGATCTGGTCTACCTGGTTAAATAAAGGTGATCTGATCTACCTGGTTAAATAAAGGTGATCTGGTCTACCTGGTTAAATAAAGGTGATCTGGTCTACCTGGTTAAATAAAGGTGATCTGATCTACCTGGTTAAATAAATCTACCTGGTTAAATAAAGGTGATCTGGTCTTCCTGGTTAAATAAAGGTGATCTGATCTACCTGGTTAAATAAAGGAGATCTGGTCTACCTGGTTAAAGGTGAATAAAGGTGATCTGATCTACCTGGTTAAATAAAGGTGATCTGATCTACCTGGTTAAATAAAGGTGATCTGATCTACCTGGTTAAATAAAGGAGATCTGGTCTACCTGGTTAAATAAAGGTGATCTGGTCTACCTGGTTAAATAAAGGAGATCTGGTCTACCTGGTTAAATAAAGGTGATCTGATCTACCTGGTTAAATAAAGGTGATCTGATCTACCTGGTTAAATAAAGGTGATCTGGTCTACCTGGTTAAATAAAGGAGATGTGGTCTACCTGGTTAAATAACGGAGATCTGGTCTACCTGGTTAAATAAAGGTGATCTGGTTAAATAAAGGTGATCTGATCTACCTGGTTAAATAAAGGTGATCTGATCTACCTGGTTAAATAAAGGTGATCTGGTCTACCTGGTTAAATAAAGGAGATCTGGTCTACCTGGTTAAATATCTGGTCTACCTGGTGATCTGATCTACCTGGTTAAATAAAGGTGATCTGATCTACCTGGTTAAATAAAGGTGATCTGGTCTACCTGGTTAAATAAAGGTGATCTGGCCTACCTGGTTAAATAAAGGTGAGGTGATCTGATCTACCTGGTTAAATAAAGGTGATCTGGCCTACCTGGTTAAATAAAGGTGATCTGATCTACCTGGTTAAATAAAGGTGATCTGGTCTACCTGGTTAAATAAAGGTGATCTGGTCTACCTGGTTAAATAAAGGTGATCTGGTCTACCTGGTTAAATAAAGGTGATCTGGTCTACCTGGTTAAATAAAGGTGATCTGATCTACCTGGTTAAATAAAGGTGATCTGGTCTACCTGGTTAAATAAAGGTGATCTGATCTACCTGGTTAAATAAAGGAGATCTGATCTACCTGGTTAAATAAAGGTGATCTGGTCTACCTGGTTAAATAAAGGAGATCTGGTCTACCTGGTTAAATAAAGGAGATCTGGTCTACCTGGTTAAATAAAGGTGATCTGGTCTACCTGGTTAAATAAAGGTGATCTGGTCTACCTGGTTAAATAAAGGAGATCTGGTCTACCTGGTTAAATAAAGGAGATCTGGTCTACCTGGTGATCTGGTCTACCTGGTTAAATAAAGGTGATCTGGTCTACCTGGTTAAATAAAGGTGATCTGATCTACCTGGTTAAATAAAGGTGATCTGGTCTACCTGGTTAAATAAAGGTGATCTGGTCTACCTGGTTAAATAAAGGTGATCTGATCTACCTGGTTAAATAAAGGTGATCTGATCTACCTGGTTAAATAAAGGTGATCTGATCTACCTGGTTAAATAAAGGTGATCTGATCTACCTGGTTAAATAAAGGTGATCTGGTCTACCTGGTTAAATAAAGGTGATCTGGTCTACCTGGTTAAATAAAGGTGATCTGGTCTACCTGGTTAAATAAAGGAGATCTGGTCTACCTGGTTAAATAAAGGTGATCTGATCTACCTGGTTAAATAAAGGTGATCTGATCTACCTGGTTAAATAAAGGAGATCTGGTCTACCTGGTTAAATAAAGGTGATCTGATCTACCTGGTTAAATAAAGGTGATCTGGTCTACCTGGTTAAATAAAGGTGATCTGATCTACCTGGTTAAATAAAGGTGATCTGGTCTACCTGGTTAAATAAAGGTGTGATACCTGGTTAAATAAAGGTGATCTGATCTACCTGGTTAAATAAAGGTGATCTGGTCTACCTGGTTAAATAAAGGAGATCTGGTCTACCTGGTTAAATAAAGGTGATCTGATCTACCTGGTTAAATAAAGGTGATCTGATCTACCTGGTTAAATAAAGGTGATCTGGTCTACCTGGTTAAATAAAGGAGATCTGGTCTACCTGGTTAAATAAAGGTGATCTGATCTACCTGGTTAAATAAAGGTGATCTGGTCTACCTGGTTAAATAAAGGTGATCTGGTTCTACCTGGTTAAATAAAGGTGATCTGATCTACCTGGTTAAATAAAGGTGATCTGGTCTACCTGGTTAAATAAAGGAGATCTGGTCTACCTGGTTAAATAAAGGTGATCTGGTCTACCTGGTTAAATAAAGGTGATCTGGCCTACCTGGTTAAATAAAGGTGATCTGTCTACCTGGTTAAATAAAGGTGATCTGGTTCTACCTGGTTAAATAAAGGAGATCTGGTCTACCTGGTTAAATAAAGGAGATCTGATCTACCTGGTTAAATAAAGGAGATCTGGTCTACCTGGTTAAATAAAGGTGATCTGGTCTACCTGGTTAAATAAAGGTGATCTGATCTACCTGGTTAAATAAAGGTGATCTGGTCTACCTGGTTAAATAAAGGTGATCTGATCTACCTGGTTAAATAAAGGAGATCTGTTCTACCTGGTTAAATAAAGGAGATCTGGTCTACCTGGTTAAATAAAGGAGATCTGGTCTACCTGGTTAAATAAAGGAGATCTGGTCTACCT
>NC_068424.1:85127554-85141622 GCF_023373465.1 Oncorhynchus keta
TTCAATGTACTGGAGAGAGAGAGGCAGCAGGTTGTGTCTGAGTGGGTTAGAGACCTCTGGGTGGGCATAGAGTCAGTAATGATAATATGTGGGGGAGAGAGAGAGAGAGGCAGCAGGTTGTGTCTGAGTGGTTAGAGACCTCTGGGTGGGCATAGAGTCAGTAATGATAATATGTGAGAGAGAGAGAGAGAGAGAGAGAGAGAGAGAGAGAGAGAGAGAGAGAGAGAGAGAGAGAGAGAGAGAGAGAGAGAGAGAGAGAGAGAGAGAGAGAGAGAGAGAGAGAGAGAGAGAGAGAGAGAGAGAGAGAGAGAGAGAGAGAGAGAGAGAGAGAGGTTGTGTCTGAGTGGTTAGAGACCTCTGGGTGGGCATAGAGTCAGAGAGAGAGATAGAGATGAGAGAGAGAGAGAGAGAGAGAGAGAGAGAGAGAGAGAGAGAGAGAGAGGCAGCAGGTTGTGTCTGAGTGGTTAGAGACCTCTGGGTGGGCATAGAGTCAGTAATGATAATATGTGGGAGAGAGAGGCAGCAGGTTGTGTCTGAGTGGTTAGAGACCTCTGGGTGGGCATAGAGTCAGTAATGATAATATGTGGAGAGAGAGAGAGAGCAGCAGGTTGTGTCTGAGTGGTTAGAGACCTCTGGGTGGGCATAGAGTCAGTAATGATAATATGTGGGGAGAGAGAGAGAGCAGCAGGTTGTGTCTGAGTGGTTAGAGACCTCTGGGTGGGCATAGAGTCAGTAATGATAATATGTGGGGAGAGAGAGAGAGCAGCAGGTTGTGTCTGAGTGGTTAGAGAACTCTGGGTGGGCATAGAGTCAGTAATGATAATATGTGGATAGAGAGAGAGAGGCAGCAGGTTGTGTCTGAGTGGTTAGAGACCTCTAGGTGGGCATAGAGTCAGTAATGATAATATGTGGGAGAGAGAGAGAGAGAGAGAGAGAGAGAGAGAGAGAGAGAGAGAGAGAGAGAGAGGCAGCAGGTTGTGTCTGAGTGGTTAGAGACCTCTGGGTGGGTATAGAGTCAGTAATGATAATATGTGGGAGAGAGAGAGGCAGCAGGTTGTGTCTGAGTGGTTAGAGACCTCTGGGTGGGCATAGAGTCAGTAATGATAATATGTGGGGGAGAGAGAGAGAGCAGCAGGTTGTGTCTGAGTGGTTAGAGACCTCTGGGTGGGTATAGAGTCAGTAATGATAATATGTGGGAGAGAGAGAGAGAGAGAGAGAGAGAGAGAGAGAGAGGGAGAGAGAGAGAGAGAGGAGAGAGAGAGAGAGAGAGAGAGAGAGAGAGAGAGGCAGCAGGTTGTGTCTGAGTGGTTAGAGACCTCTGGGTGGGCATAGAGTCAGTAATGATAATATGTGGGGAGAGAGAGAGAGAGGCAGCAGGTTGTGTCTGAGTGGTTAGAGACTCTGGGTGGGCATAGAGTCAGTAATGATAATATGTGGGAGAGAGAGAGAGAGCAGCAGGTTGTGTCTGAGTGGTTAGAGACCTCTGGGTGGGCATAGAGTCAGTAATGATAATATGTGGGAGAGAGAGAGAGCAGCAGGTTGTGTCTGAGTGGTTAGAGACCTCTGGGTGGGCATAGAGTCAGTAATGATAATATGTGGATAGAGAGAGAGAGAGAGAGAGGCAGCAGGTTGTGTCTGGTGGTTAGAGACCTCTGGGTGGGCATAGAGTCAGTAATGATAATATGTGGGAGAGAGAGAGGCAGCAGGTTGTGTCTGAGTGGTTAGAGACCTCTGGGTGGGCATAGAGTAACGGTTTTCTAGGTGTGGTGAAGGAGAGTCAGACCAAACTCCAGCGTGTAGATTGCGATCCATGTTTAATGAACAAGAACGTAACACGAATCTAAAATACAAAACAAAGAACGTAACGAAAACCAAAACAGCCTATACTAGTGAAACTACCACAGAGACAGGAACAAGGACACTAAGGACAATCACCCACAAACCAACCAAAGAATATGGCTGCCTAAATATGGTTCCCAATCAGAGACAACGATAAACACCTGCCTCTGATTGAGAACCACTCCAGACAGCCATAGACTTTGCTAGATCACCCCACTAGCTACAATCCCACTATATACCAAAACCCCAGGACAAAACACACCACAATACAAAAACCCCATGCCACACCCTGGCCTGACCCAATACATGAAGATAAACACAAAATACTTCGACCAGGGCGTGACACATAGAGTCAGTAATGATAATATGTGGGGGAGAGAGAGAGAGAGGCAGTAGTTTGTTAGCCATTTAACAGACTTGTGGCCAGGGGATAGAAGCTAGCCATTTAACAGTCTTGTGGCCAGGTGATAGAAGCTAGCCATTTAACAGTCTTATGGCCAGGGGATAGAAGCTAGCCATTTAACAGTCTTATGGCCAGGGGATAGAAGCTAGCCATTTAACAGACTTTGTGGCCAGGGGGTAGAAGCTAGCCATTTAACAGACTTATGGCCAGGGGTAGAAGCTAGCCATTTAACAGTCTTGTGGCCAGGTGATAGAAGCTAGCCATTTAACAGTCTTATGGCCAGGGGGTAGAAGCTAGCCATTTAACAGACTTATGGCCAGGGGATAGAAGCTAGCCATTTAACAGACTTATGGCCAGGGGGTAGAAGCTAGCCATTTAACAGACTTATGGCCAGGGGGTAGAAGCTAGCCATTTAACAGTCTTATGGCCAGGGGTAGAAGCGAGCCATTTAACAGACTTATGGCCAGGGGATAGAAGCTAGCCATTTAACAGTCTTATGGCCAGGGGATAGAAGCTAGCCATTTAACAGACTTATGGCCAGGTGATAGAAGCTAGCCATTTAACAGTCTTATGGCCAGGGATAGAAGCTAGCCATTTAACAGACTTATGGCCAGGGGATAGAAGCTAGCCATTTAACAGTCTTATGGCCAGGGGATAGAAGCTAGCCATTTAACAGACTTATGGCCAGGGGATAGAAGCTAGCCATTTAACAGTCTCTTATGGCCAGGGATAGAAGCTAGCCATTTAACAGTCTTATGGCCAGGGGATAGAAGCTAGCCATTTAACAGTCTTGTGGCCAGGGGATAGAAGCTAGCCATTTAACAGTCTTATGGCCAGGGGATAGAAGCTAGCCATTTAACAGTCTTATGGCCAGGGGATAGAAGCTAGCCATTTAACAGTCTTATGGCCAGGGGATAGAAGCTAGCCATTTAACCGTCTTGTGACCAGGGGATAGAAGCTAGCCATTTAACAGACTTATGGCCAGGATAGAAGCTAGCCATTTAACAGTCTTATGGCCAAGGGGTAGAAGCTAGCCATTTAACAGACTTATGGCCAGGGGATAGAAGCTAGCCATTTAACAGTCTTATGGCCAGGGGATAGAAGCTAGCCATTTAACAGTCTTATGGCCAGGGGATAGAAGCTAGCCATTTAACAGACTTATGGCCAGGGGATAGAAGCTAGCCATTTAACAGTCTTATGGCCAGGGGATAGAAGCTAGCCATTTAACAGTCTTATGGCCAGGGGATAGAAGCTAGCCATTTAACAGTCTTATGGCCAGGGGATAGAAGCTAGCCATTTAACAGACTTATGGCCAGGGGATAGAAGCTAGCCATTTAACAGACTTATGGCCAGGGGATAGAAGCTAGCCATTTAACAGTCTTATGGCCAGGGGATAGAAGCTAGCCATTTAACAGTCTTATGGCCAGGGGATAGAAGCTAGCCATTTAACAGTCTTATGGCCAGGGGATAGAAGCTAGCCATTTAACAGTCTTATGGCCAGGGGATAGAAGCTAGCCATTTAACTGTCTTGTGACCAGGGGATAGAAGCTAGCCATTTAACAGACTTATGGCCAGGGGATAGAAGCTAGCCATTTAACAGTCTTATGGCCAGGGGATAGAAGCTAGCCATTTAACAGACTTATGGCCAGGGGATAGAAGCTAGCCATTTAACAGTCTTATGGCCAGGGGATAGAAGCTAGCCATTTAACAGTCTTATGGCCAGGGATAGAAGCTAGCCATTTAACAGACGTATGGCCAGGGGATAGAAGTTGGATTTGCATTATCATGGGCCATCATACAAGATAAACTCTTAGAAAAGTTATTGAAGCGGGTTTGGTGTCTTACTGGAATGGGGGTTATTGTTAGGGTATAGGTAGGGGTGGGGCTTGCTGTTAGGGTATAGGTAGGGGTTGGGCTTGCTGTTAGGTATAGGTAAGGGTGAGGCTTGCTGTTAGGTTATAGGTAGGGGTGGGGCTTTTTGTTAGGGTATAGGTAAGGGTGGGGCTTGCTGTTAGGTTATAGGTAAGGGTGGGGCTTGCTGTTAGGGTATAGGTAAGGGTGGGGCTTGCTGTTAGGTTATAGGTAGGGGTGGGGCTTTTGTTAGGGTATAGGTAAGGGTGGGGCTTGCTGTTAGGTTATAGGTAAGGGTGGGGCTTGCTGTTAGGTAAAGGTAAGTGTGGGGCTTGCTGTTAGGTTATAGGTAGGGGTGGGGCTTGCTGTTAGGTTATAGGTAGGGGTGGGGCTTTTTGTTAGGGTATAGGTAGGGGTGGGGCTTGCTGTTAGGTTATAGGTAGGGGTGGGGCTTGCTGTTAGGTTATAGGTAGGGTGGGGCTTGCTGTTAGGTTATAGGCAGGGGTGGGGCTTTTTGTTAGGGTATAGGTAAGCGTGGGGCTTTTTGTTAGGGTATGGGGACTAGAAGTACCCCTCTTCGCCTTTGTTTTGACTCCGCGATCATACTTCACCCCGTCCTCCAAAATTGACCTCTGTAATGTTCTCCGCCTCCCCAGCCTCCCCCGGCCTCCCGCGGCAGATGGGGAGTGTAGCCGGGCGCCTCAGCCCACTTTCGGCAGGTCTGCAGGCTGTTGCGGCCTGGCGGTTGTGAGGGCCTCGCTGGAGAGATGAAATATTCATGTTAGGCAGAGTGAATGGGCTCCCCGGGTGGAAGGAGCGTGCCTGGTTGTTGTTCAGGCCGGACTACTGCTCTCATTAGCCTGCTGACAGGGGGTGTTTTCAAAATCCAGGCCTACCGCCTGTCATGCACACGCACGTAATGATCCATGCCCGTGCACACAACGCAAGAAAATACACACACACACACACACAGAGCGCATGTGAACACACACACACACACACACACACACACACACACACACACACACAGAGCGCATGTGAACACACACACACACACACACACACACACACACACACACACACACACACACACACAGAGCGCATGTGAACACACACGCACAAACACAACACAAAAAACATTGGCCACTGAAAATGTCTCTGGCATAAACTTTCCCTTGTGTGAAAATTATAACCCATTAGAATGCATACACCTTAGACCCTAACTGCCCCTAACTGCCCCCTACACCCTAACTACATACACCTTAGACCCTAACTTCCCCTAACTGCCCCCTACACCCTAACTACATACACCTTAGACCCTAACTGCCCCCTACACCCTAACTACATACACCTTAGACCCTAACTGCCCCTAAACCCTAACTACATACACCTTAGACCCTAACAGCCCCCTAACTGCCCCCTAAACCCTAACTACATACACCTTAGACCCTAACTGCCCCCTACACCCTAACTACATACACCTTAGACCCTAACTGCCCCTAACTGCCCCTAAACCCTAACTACATACACCTTAGACCCTAACTGCCCCTAAACCCTAACTACATACACCTTAGACCCTAACTGCCCCTAACTGCCCCTAAACCCTAACTACATACACCTTAGACCCTAACTGCCCCCTAACTGCCCCTAAACCCTAACTACATACACCTTAGACCCTAACAGCCCCCTAACTGCCCCCTACACCCTAACTACATACACCTTAGACCCTAACTGCCCCCTAACTGCCCCCTAAACCCTAACTACATACACCTTAGACCCTAACTGCCCCCTAACTGCCCCCTACACCCTAACTACATACACCTTAGACCCTAACAGCCCCTAACTGCCCCCTACACCCTAACTACATACACCTTAGACCCTAACTGCCCCCTAACTGCCCCCTAAACCCTAACTACATACACCTTAGACCCTAACTGCCCCTAAACCCTAACTACATACACCTTAGACCCTAACTGCCCCCTAACTGCCCCCTAAACCCTAACTACATACACCTTAGACCCTAACTGCCCCCTAACTGCCCCCTACACCCTAACTACATACACCTTAGACCCTAACAGCCCCCTAACT
The DNA here is from genome assembly GCF_023373465.1 of Oncorhynchus keta. NCBI lineage: Eukaryota > Metazoa > Chordata > Actinopteri > Salmoniformes > Salmonidae > Oncorhynchus > Oncorhynchus keta. The sequence continues at coordinate 85,133,736 of NC_068424.1, forward strand.
GCCCCTAACGACATACACCTTAGACCCTAACTGCCCCTAAACCCTAACTACATACACCTTAGACCCTAACTGCCCCTAACTGCCCCCTAAACCCTAACTACATACACCTTAGACCCTAACTGCCCCCTAACTGCCCCCTACACCCTAACTACATACACCTTAGACCCTAACAGCCCCTAACTGCCCCCCTAACGACATACACCTTAGACCCTAACTGCCCCCTAAACCCTAACTACATACACCTTAGACCCTAACTGCCACCTAAACCCTAACTACATACACCTTAGACCCTAACTGCCCCCTAAACCCTAACTACATACACCTTAGACCCTAACTGCCCCCTAAACCCTAACTACATACACCTTAGACCCTAACTGCCCCTAAACCCTAACTACATACACCTTAGACCCTAACTGCCCCTAAACCCTAACTACATACACCTTAGACCCTAACTGCCCCCTAAACCCTAACTACATACACCTTAGACCCTAACTGCCCCTAAACCCTAACTACATACACCTTAGACCCTAACAGCCCCCTAACTGCCCCCTAAACCCTAACTACATACACCTTAGACCCTAACAGCCCCCTAAACCCTAACTACATACACCTTAGACCCTAACAGCCCCCTAACTGCCCCTAAACCCTAACTACATATACCTTAGACCCTAACTGCCCCTAACTGCCCCTAAACCCTAACTACATACACCTTAGACCCTAACTGCCCCTAACTGCCCCCTACACCCTAACTACATACACCTTAGACCCTAACAGCCCCTAACTGTCCCCTAAACCCTAACTACATACACTTAGACCCTAACAGCCCCCTAACTGCCCCCTAAACCCCAACTACATACACCTTAGACCCTAACAGCCCCTAACTGCCCCCTAAACCCCTAACTACATACACATTAGACCCTAACTGCCCCCTAACTGCCCCTAAACCTAACTACATACACCTTAGACCCTAACAGCCCCCCTAACTGCCCCCTAAACCCTAACTACATACACCTTAGACCCTAACTGCCCCCCTAACAGCCCCTAAACCCTAACTACATACACCTTAGACCCTAACTGCCCCTAACTGCCCCTAAACCCTAACTACATACACCTTAGACCCTAACAGCCCCTAACTGCCCCCTAAACCCTAACTACATACACCTTAGACCCTAACAGCCCCTAACTGCCCCCTAAACCCTAACTACATACACCTTAGACCCTAACAGCCCCTAACTGCCCCCTAAACCCTAACTACATACACCTTAGACCCTAACTGCCCCCTAACTGCCCCTAAACCCTAACTACATACACCTTAGACCCTAACAGCCCCCTAACTGCCCCTAAACCCTAACTACATACACCTTAGACCCTAACTGCCCCTAACAGCCCCCTAAACCCTAACTACATACACCTTAGACCCTAACTGCCCCTAACTGCCCCCTAAACCCTAACTACATACACCTTAGACCCTAACAGCCCCCTAACTGCCCCTAAACCCTAACTACATACACCTTACACCCTAACAGCCCCTAACTGCCCCCTAAACCCTAACTACATACACCTTAGACCCTAACTGCCCCCTACACCATAACTACATACACCTTAGACCCTAACTGCCCCTAAACCCTAACTACATACACCTTAGACCCTAACAGCCCCCTAACTGCCCCTAAACCCTAACTACATACACCTTAGATCCTAACTGCCCCCTACACCCTAACTACATACACTTTAGACCCTAACTGCCCCCTAACTGCCCCTACACCCTAACTACATACACCTTAGACCCTAACTGCCCCTACACCCTAACTACATACACCTTAGACCCTAAATGCCCCTACACCCTAACTACATACACCTTAGACCCTAACAGCCCCTAACTGCCCCCTACACCCTAACGACATACACCTTAGACCCTAACTGCCCCCTACACCTAACTACATACACCTTAGACCCTAACTGCCCCTAACTGCCCCTAAACCCTAACTACATACACCTTAGACCCTAACAGCCCCTAACTGCCCCCTAAACCCTAACTACATACACCTTAGACCCTAACTGCCACCTAACTGCCCCTAAACCCTAACTACATACACCTTAGACCCTAACTGCCTCCTACACCCAAACTACATACACCTTAGACCCTAACAGCCCCCTAACTGCCCCTACACCCTAACTACATACACCTTAGACCCTAACTGCCCCTAACTGCCCCCAACGACATACACCTTAGACCCTAACTGCCCCCTAACGACATACACCTTAGACCCTAACAGCCCCCCTAACTGCACCCTAACTGCCCCCTACACCCTAACTACATACACCTTAAACCCTAACTGCCCCCTACACCCTAAATACATACACTTTAGACCCTAACTGCCCCCTAACTGCCCCCTAACTGCCCCCTACACCCTAACTACATACACCTTAGACCCTAACTGCCCCTAAACCCTAACTACATACACCTTAGACCCTAACTGCCCCCTAACTGCCCCCTAACGACATACACCTTAGACCCTAACTGCCCCCTAAACCCTAACTACATACACCTTAGACCCTAACTGCCCCTAACTGCCCCCTAAACCCTAACTACATACACCTTAGACCCTAACTGCCCCCTAACTGCCCCCTAAACCCTAACTACATACACCTTAGACCCTAACTGCCCCCTAACTGCCCCTACACCCTAACTACATACACCTTAGACCCTAACAGCCCCTAACTGCCCCTAACGACATACACCTTAGACCCTAACTGCCCCTAAACCCTAACTACATACACCTTAGACCCTAACTGCCCCTAAACCCTAACTACATACACCTTAGACCCTAACTGCCCCTAAACCCTAACTACATACACCTTAGACCCTAACTGCCCCCTAAACCCTAACTACATACACCTTAGAACCTAACTGCCCCTAAACCCTAACTACATACACCTTAGACCCTAACTGCCCCCTAAACCCTAACTACATACACCTTAGACCCTAACTGCCCCCTAAACCCTAACTACATACACCTTAGACCCTAACAGCCCCCTAACTGCCCCTAAACCCTAACTACATACACCTTAGACCCTAACAGCCCCTAACTGCCCCCTAAACCCTAACTACATACACCTTAGACCCTAACAGCCCCTAACTGCCCCCTAAACCCTAACTACATACACCTTAGACCCTAACAGCCCCTAACTGCCCCCTAAACCCTAACTACATACACCTTAGACCCTAACTGCCCCTAACTGCCCCTAAACCATAACTACATACACCTTAGACCCTAACTGCCCCCTAACTGCCCCCTACACCCTAACTACATACACCTTAGACCCTAACAGCCCCTAAACCCTAACTACATACACCTTAGACCCTAACTGCCCCTAAACCCTAACTACATACACCTTAGACCCTAACAGCCCCTAACTGCCCCCTAAACCCTAACTACATACACCTTAGACCCTAACAGCCCCTTACTGCCCCTAAACCCTAACTACATACACCTTAGACCCTAACTGCCCCCTACACCCTAACTACATACACCTTAGACCCTAACTGCCCCCTACACCCTAACTACATACACCTTAGACCCTAACTGCCCCTAAACCCTAACTACATACACCTTAGACCCTAACAGCCCCCTAACTGCCCCCTAAACCCTAACTACATACACCTTAGATCCTAACTGCCCCCTACACCCTAACTACATACACTTTAGACCCTAACTGCCCCCTAACTGCCCCCTAAACCCTAACTACATACACCTTAGACCCTAACTGCCGCCTAACTGCCCCCTAAACCCTAACTACATACACCTTAGACCCTAACTGCCCCTACACCCTAACTACATACACCTTAGACCCTAACTGCCCCCTAAACCCTAACTACATACACCTTAGAACCTAACTGCCCCCTAAACCCTAACTACATACACCTTAGACCCTAACTGCCCCCTAAACCCTAACTACATACACCTTAGACCCTAACTGCCCCCTAAACCCTAACTACATACACCTTAGACCCTAACAGCCCCTAACTGCCCCTAAACCCTAACTACATACACCTTAGACCCTAACAGCCCCCTAACTGCCCCCTAAACCCTAACTACATACACCTTAGACCCTAACAGCCCCCTAACTGCCCCCTAAACCCTAACTACATACACCTTAGACCCTAACAGCCCCCTAACTGCCCCTAAACCCTAACTACATACACCTTAGACCCTAACTGCCCCTAACTGCCCCTAAACCATAACTACATACACCTTAGACCCTAACTGCCCCCTACACCCTAACTACATACACCTTAGACCCTAACAGCCCCCTAAACCCTAACTACATACACCTTAGACCCTAACTGCCCCCTAAACCCTAACTACATACACCTTAGACCCTAACAGCCCCCTAACTGCCCCCTAAACCCTAACTACATACACCTTAGACCCTAACAGCCCCTTACTGCCCCCTAAACCCTAACTACATACACCTTAGACCCTAACTGCCCCCTACACCCTAACTACATACACCTTAGACCCTAACTGCCCCCTACACCCTAACTACATACACCTTAGACCCTAACTGCCCCTAAACCCTAACTACATACACCTTAGACCCTAACAGCCCCCTAACTGCCCCTAAACCCTAACTACATACACCTTAGATCCTAACTGCCCCTACACCCTAACTACAAACACTTTAGACCCTAACTGCCCCCTAACTGCCCCCTAAACCCCAACTACATACACCTTAGACCCTAACTGCCGCCAACTGCCCCCTAAACCCTAACTACATACACCTTAGACCCTAACTGCCCCCTACACCCTAACTACACACCTTAGACCCTAACTGCCCCCTAAACCCTAACTACATACACCTTAGACCCTAACAGCCCCCTAACTGCCCCCTAAACCCTAACTGCCCCCTAAACCCTAACTACATACACCTTAGACCCTAACTGCCACCTAACTGCCCCCTAAACCCTAACTACATACACCTTAGACCCTAACTGCCTCCTACACCCAAACTACATACACCTTAGACCCTAACAGCCCCCTAACTGCCCCCTACACCCTAACTACATACACCTTAGACCCTAACTGCTCCTAACTGCCCCTAACGACATACACCTTAGACCCTAACAGCCCCCTAACTGCACCCTAACTGCCCCCTACACCCTAACTACATACACCTTAAACCCTAACTGCCCCCTACACCCTAAATACATACACTTTAGACCCTAACTGCCCCCTAACTGCCCCCTACACCCTAACTACATACACCTTAGACCCTAACTGCCCCCTACACCCTAACTACATACACCTTAGACCCTAACTGCCCCCTAAACCCTAACTACATACACCTTAGACCCTAACTGCCCCCTACACCCTAACTACATACACCTTAGACCCTAACTGCCCCCCTAACTGCCCCCATACACCTTAGACCCTAACTGCCTGTGTTTATACCTACCAGCCCTGTATTGACTCCTATAACTACTAAATGATTCATAGCTGAGGTTATACCTACCAGCCCTGTATTGACTCCTATAACTACTAAATGATTCATAGCTGTGGTTATACCTACCAGTCCTGTATTGACTCCTATAACTACTAAATGATTCATAGCTAAGGTTATACCTACCAGCCCTGTATTGACTCCTATAACTACTAAATTATTCATAGCTGAGGTTATACCTATCAGCCCTGTATTGACTCCTATAACTACTAAATGATTCATAGCTGTGTTTATCCCTACCAGCCCTGTATTGACTCCTATAACTACTAAATGATTCATAGCTGTGGTTATACCTACCAGCCCTGTATTGACTCCTATAACTACTAAATGATTCATAGCTGTGGTTATACCTACCAGCCCTGTATTGACTCCGATAACTACTAAATGATTCATAGCTGTGGTTATACCTACCAGCCCTGTATTGACTCCTATAACTACTAAATGATTCATAGCTGTGGTTATACCTACCAGCCCTGTATTGACTCCTATAACTACTAAATGATTCATAGCTGAGGTTATACCCACCAGCCCTGTATTGACTCCGATAACTACTAAATGATTCATAGCTGTGGTTATACCTACCAGCCCTGTATTGACTCTATAACTACTAAATGATTCATAGCTGTGGTTATACCTACCAGCCCTGTATTGACTCCTATAACTACTAAATGATTCATAGCTGTGGTTATACCTACCAGCCCTGTATTGACTCCGATAACTACTAAATGATTCATAGCTGAGGTTATACCTACCAGCCCTGTATTGACTCCGATAACTACTAAATGATTCATAGCTGAGGTTATACCTACCAGCCCTGTATTGACTCCTATAACTACTAAATGATTCATAGCTGTGGTTATACCTACCAGCCCTGTATTGACTCCGATAACTACTAAATGATTCATAGCTGTGGTTATACCTACCAGCCCTGTATTGACTCCTATAACTACTAAATGATTCATAGCTGTGGTTATACCTACCAGCCCTGTATTGACTCCTATAACTACTAAATGATTCATAGCTGTGGTTATACCTACCCAGCCCTGTATTGACTCCGATAACTACTAAATGATTCATAGCTGAGGTTATACCTACCACCCCTGTATTGACTCCTATAACTACTAAATGATTCATAGCTGTGGTTATACCTACCAGCCCTGTATTGACTCCTATAACTACTAAATGATTCATAGCTGTGGTTATACCTACCAGCCCCTATATTGACTCCGATAACTACTAAATGATTCATAGCTGAGGTTATACCTACCAGCCCTGTATTGACTCCTATAACTACTAAATGATTCATAGCTGTGGTTATAACTACCAGCCCTGTATTGACTCCTATAACTACTAAATGATTCATAGCTGTGGTTATACCTACCAGCCCTGTATTGACTCCGATAACTACTAAATGATTCATAGCTGAGGTTATACCTACCAGCCCTGTATTGACTCCTATAACTACTAAATGATTCATAGCTGAGGTTATACCTACCAGCCCTGTATTGACTCCTATAACTACTAAATGATTCATAGCTGTGGTTATACCTACCAGCCCTGTAGTCAGACATATCTGTTATCAGTGCTCCGGTCCGTGACGGAGACAGGTGTGTCCAGCTCTCTGCCACCTGGCCACTTTTATTACGCAAATAATCCACAGAGATTGTCCATTTTTACTGTTTATTTGAGAACAAACTACAACATATATTACTCTGCTATGTATGCCAATCGTCCCTCTATGAGTCGGCATCTCCCGAGCCAATTCCGTTGCCCGTCTGCGCTAAATTACAATGTTAAGGGATAAGGACATTTTTTAACTGATGTTGGCAGCAACGCAAACTAGAGGAAGATCAATATTCAGATGAAGTGTGAGGAGACGAGTGCTCCACCCTCACGGAGTTACGGAGTCACGGAGTCACGGAGTCACGGAGTCACGGAGTCACGGAGTTACGGAGTCACGGAGTCACGGAGTCACGGAGTCACGGAGTTACGGAGTGAGTCACGGAGTCACGGAGTTACGGAGTCACGGAGTCACGGAGTTACGGAGTCACGGAGTCACGGAGTCACGGAGTCACGGAGTCACGGAGTCACGGAGTTACGGAGTCACGGAGTTACGGAGTCACGGAGTCACGGAGTTACGGAGTCACGGAGTTACGGAGTTAGTCACGGAGTCACGGAGTCACGGAGTTACGGAGTCACGGAGTCACGGAGTCACGGAGTCACGGAGTTACGGAGTCACGGAGTTACGGAGTTACGGAGTCGGAGTCACGGAGTTACGGAGTCACGGAGTTACGGAGTCACGGAGTTACGGAGTTACGGAGTCACGGAGTCACGGAGTCACGGAGTCACGGAGTTACGGAGTCACGGAGTCACGGAGTTACG
>NC_068424.1:85141722-85204098 GCF_023373465.1 Oncorhynchus keta
GAGATACAGGGAGATACAGGGAGATACAGGCAGATACAGGGAGATACATGGAGATACAGGTAGATACAGGCAGATACAGGAAGACTACATACACCTTAGACCCTAACAGCCCCCTAACTGCCCCCTAAACACCCCCCTAAACCCTAACTACATACACCTTAGACCCTAACTGCCCCCTAACTGCCCCTAAACCCTAACTACATACACCTTAGACCCTAACTGCCCCTACACCCAAACTACATACACCTTAGACCCTAACAGCCCCCTAACTGCCCCCTGCCCCCTACCCCTAACTACATACACCTTAGACCCTAACTGCCCCCTAACTGCCCCCTAACGACATACACCTTAGACCCTAACAGCCCCCTAACTGCACCCTAACTGCCCCCTACACCTAACTACCACCTTAGACCCTAACTGCCCCCCTAACCCCCTACATACACCTTAAACCCCCTAACTGCCCCCTCCTGTATTGACTCCTACACCCTAAATACATACACTTTAGACCCTAACTGCCCCCTACACCCCTAACTACATACACCTTAGACCCCCTAACTGCCCAGCCCTGTATTGACTCCTATAACTACCTAACTACTGATACACCTTAGACCCTAACTGCCCCCTAACACCCTAACTACATACACCTTAGACCCTAACTGCCCCCAGCCCTGTATTGACTCCTATAACTACTAAATGCCTGTGGTTATACCTACCAGCCCTGTATACACCTTAGACCCTAACTGCCTGTGGTTATACCTACCAGCCCTTTTGATATAACTACTAAATGATTCCTGTGCCCTGTATTGACTCCTATAACTACTAAATGATTCTCTGTGTTTATACCTATAACTATAACTAAATGATTCATAGCTGAGGTTATACCTACCAGCCCTACCAGCCCTGTATTGACTCCTATAACTACTAAATGATTCATAGCTGTGGTAACTATACCTACCAGCCCTGTAGTCAGATTCATATCTGTATTGATCAGATTCATAGCTCCGGTCCGTGACGGAGACAGGTGTGTAACTACAAATGCTCTCTGCCACCTGGCCACTTTTATTATTGACGCAAAATAATCCACAGAGATTGACTCATAACTTTTTCACTGTTTATTTGAGAACAAAATGATTCTACAACATATATTACTCTGATTCTATGTATTGCCAATCGTCTTCCTCTAGCCCTGAGTCGGCATCTCCCGCTGTGCCAATTCCGTTGCCCGTCTGCGCTAAATTACAATGTTAAGGGATAAGGACATTTTTTAACTGATGTTGGCAGCAACGCAAACTAGAGGAAGATCAATATTCAGATGAAGTGTGAGGAGAGACATATCTGAGTGCTCCACCCTCACGGCCAGTTACGGAGATGACGGAGAACAAACTGACGGTATGCCAGTTCTCCCGACGGAGTTACGGGATAAGTGAGCAACGCAAACGGAAGATCAATATTCAGATGACGGGAGACGAGTGCTCCACGGGAGTGACGGAGTCAGTTACGGACGGAGTGACGGAGTGACGGAGTTAGTCACGGAGTTACGGAGTGACGGAGTTGGAGTGGACGGAGTCACGGAGTCACGGAGTCACGGAGGTAAGGAGTGACGGAGTTGCGGAGTCACGGAGTCACGGAGTTACGGAGTGACGGACGGAGTTACGGAGACGGAGTTACGGAGTCACGGAGTCACGGAGTCACGGAGTCACGGAGTTGCAACGGGTTGCGGAGTTAGTCACGGAGTCACGGAGTCACGGAGTTGGAGGACGGAGTTGAAGAGTCAGAGTCACGGAGTTGCGGCACGGAGTCACGTCACGGAGTTACGGAAACGGAGACTGGAGTATGGTGGATTTTGAAAATATTTTTCACGGAGTTACGGAGTTACGGAGTCACGGAGTTACGGAGTTACGGAGTCACGGAGTCACGGAGTTCCCGGAGTTACCTGACGGAATCACGGAGTTACGGAGTTACGGAGTGACTGTTCATGTGAATACATCATACGTTTATAGGTGGAATCCAAAAAGTAGCGCTTAGGAAAATGTGTATTCGATCAAAATAAATCATTTGTTTATTTTTCACAACACCTAAAAGTTCCCCCCCAATATTTTCTCGAATCGAATAAACACAAATACACACTAGTCGTGAGAGTTAATTCGTTGAAAACAAACTATTTTAAAATTTAAAATTAAAAATAAAACGATTTTCTCCCAAGACATAAACGAAACGTCTTCAGCATAATAAATGACCTCGGATGCCAAGTGAAGCCAAATATCAACGACATCAGGGTTGGAAAAAGAAGTTACGATTGACCCCAATTGTTTTCTTTTGTTGGGAAGAGGCAACCCGGCAACCCACGCCATTGGCTCCAAACCTGTGTGCCTCCTTGGGCGGGGTTGGGTGGACGGGGCAATATAGTTGTGAAGGATCGGCCAGGATCCAGAGGTGACAGACAGGAGATTGCGTCACAACCGAGTCAACTGGTCCCCTGTTAGTGCCGTCCTTGGTCATTGAAGATAGACATTTGCAGCACTGTCCAAACCTGGATATGGTGGATTTTTAAAATATTTTTTAGAGTTCACTTTTTCTTCCCCCTCTGAAACTCCTCCTAACTCTTCAACCGACTCTTACCGCTGAATATTCAAGACACGTTCCAGTGCTTTCCAAATATTGGTTATCTAAGGAAGAGCAAAATAACTCACCATACCTCTCCAACCAAGTCGTGGATGTCTGTAGCCGGCTGGCCATACTACACAGGCGAGGACTTCCCCCAGATGGAACAGTCTAAACTGGAGCCTCTCGCATCCAGAACCATCTCCTAGAGGGCAGTCGGGATGACTGGGATCAGCAACACCCTGCAGGATTCCACCCTCCCCGCATCCTCAGAACAAGAGACTGGTCGGAGAACAGGAGAACAATGGCCCCGTCGGTCACCTCGTCATTCTGTCTGTGCCTAAATCTGATCTAGGATCGGGGAATAAGAGGGTGTCTGACACTTCTAACGGGAGTGATGGAGAGTCGTCGCATTACAGTGACTTTGAGGACGGACAGGCCGGTAGACGGTGACCATTTAGAGTGACAACAGGAACTCTTTTAGGAGAGGTTTTCATACGGATCCTTTAATATTTTATATAATCTGTCTTGTGTTTTAGAAGACAATAACGGACACCAAAATAGAGCCACGTAGCCCACCTTGAAATGTTGAATGATATTCTGGTTCAGATTGAGACGGTAGTCTCGACCTACTCTCAGTTACATTTAGACAAGAACACTTGTCTCATCATGCTATATTTATTTATTAGAAATGGACACCATGGTTAGGGTCAATTTCATTTTAAATTTAGTAAGTAATTCCAATTCGGTAAGCAGCAGGGCAACTTTGGGAAACATTGGCTTTAGAATTTGGTTTTACTTTCCTTCCCGAATTGACTGTAATTGAAATGTTCCCCAAACTCTGTTTGGAGCTCATCTTGAAAAGTTTAATAACGTTCTGGGTTAGATTAAAACGGTAGTCTAGCCGACATTTAGTCAAGACCACGAATATCCCCGTGAGCGCAAGACGTTGAAAATGTTGTATTTTCAACATGTTTTACTCATAGGGAGGGATGTGTCATCATACCATATGTATTTATTAGATATCAACACTGTAAAATAAAAAGAGCTAGCCTACTGTGTGATATTGAAGACTTCATTGTGTGTTTAAACAAGGCCTGATAATATGACTTCTCATCGGGACTTCACTCCCTTCTTCACTTCCTTCTTCACTCCCTTCTTCACTTCCTTCTTCACTCCCTTCTTCACTTCCTTCTTCACTCCCTTCTTCACTCCCTTCTTCACTCCCTTCTTCACTTCCTTCTTCACTTCCTTCTTCATTTCCTTCTTCACTCCCTTCTTCACTCCCTTCTTCACTTCCTTCTTCACTCCCTTCTTCACTTCCTTCTTCACTCCCTTCTTCACTCCCTTCTTCACTTCCTTCTTCACTCCCTTCTTCACTTCCTTCTTCACTCCCTTCTTCACTCCCTTCTTCACTCCCTTCTTCACTCCCTTCTTCACTTCCTTCTTCACTCCCTTCTTCACTCCCTTCTTCACTCCCTTCTTCACTTCCTTCTTCACTCCCTTCTTCACTCCCTTCTTCACTCCCTTCTTCACTTCCTTCTTCACTTCCTTCTTCACTTCCTTCTTCACTCCCTTCTTCACTCCCTTCTTCACTCCCTTCTTCACTCCCTTCTTCACTTCCTTCTTCACTCCCTTCTTCACTCCCTTCTTCACTCCCTTCTTCACTTCCTTCTTCACTCCCTTCTTCACTTCCTTCTTCACTCCCTTCTTCACTCCCTTCTTCACTTCCTTCTTCACTCCCTTCTTCACTCCCTTCTTCACTTCCTTCTTCACTCCCTTCTTCACTCCCTTCTTCACTCCCTTCTTCACTCCCTTCTTCACTCCCTTCTTCACTTCCTTCTTCACTCCCTTCTTCACTCCCTTCTTCACTCCCTTCTTCACTTCCTTCCCTTCTAGCACTTTATTGACTAAATACACCTGGAACACTTGGTTTCACGGTTTGATGGCATGCATATGTAATAATAATTAAAATATATATATATATATATATATATATAAACAAAAATACTTTGATATTAATCTATTGTTATTTGTTGTTTTCTTCCAAGAATAGATTTGATAGGGGGGAAAAAACGTTTTTTTAATTTGGTAGATAAATATTTAGAAATTTTTTTTTTTCTCCTAAATTTTCCAGAATAATTCACTCTGTCTGATTTAATGTCAACAGCTTCACCACTGTATATTCCAAGGACTTTATTGGCACGGGACATAAATGTATCACCTTCATTTAGTCAACTCAATATGTTGTTTCAATATATTTTAATTTAATGCAAGAGATACAGCCATAATATGTCAATATTGAAATAAAAATGCAATTTACAAATGCACACACACAACACTTTTGATGGAATCCTATATTTTGAATAATGCTGGTTGGTTTCCTTCTCTCGTAGCATGTCTCGTGAACAGACGACATAACGTACATGATATTGTTCTGGGTAGATGAGATTACGTAGGGACAGAGTCCTAGTAGTGATAATTACGGCCACTGTATATTCAGCTTCACTGGGACCAGGGGGTGGAGGGAGGTTGGGGGGATTTCTAGGCTAAATGCTGAAATAAATGCAATTTACAAATGCACACAATACACTTTTGATTCAATTGTGCACTTTTAATACTGGCAGTTCTTTAGGCACTCAAAGTCACCTCCCCATGTCTTCTAGTTCTGATAGAGCTGGTTTAACAGTCCCCTCCCCATGTCTTCTAGTTCTGATAGAGCTGGTTTAACAGTCCCCTCCCCATGTCTTCTAGTTCTGATAGAGCTGATAGAGCTGGTTTAACAGTCCCCTCCCCATGTCTTCTAGTTCTGATAGAGCTGATAGAGCTGGTATAACAGTCCCCTCCCCATGTCTTCTAGTTCTGATAGAGCTGGTTTAACAGTCCCCTCCCCATGTCTTCTAGTTCTGATAGAGCTGGTATAACAGTCCCCTCCCCATGTCTTCTAGTTCTGATAGAGCTGGTTTAACAGTCCCCTCCCCATGTCTTCTAGTTCTGATAGAGCTGGTATAACAGTCCCCTCCCCATGTCTTCTAGTTCTGATAGAGCTGGTATAACAGTCCCCTCCCCATGTCTTCTAGTTCTGATAGAGCTGGTATAACAGTTACCTCCCCATGTCTTCTAGTTCTGATAGAGCTGATAGAGCTGGTATAACAGTCCCCTCCCCATGTCTTCTAGTCCTGATAGAGCTGGTTTAACAGTCACAAGACTTTTAGTAACGATAGACATTAGTATTCGCTGCCTCTTGGTGTCACTGTGGCCAGGGGGGGTAGGGGCTGCTGGAACTTAGCCAGATCCTTACCCAGGATGTCAGAGAGCTTCTGTTTAAAGCTGATAGGGTTCTGGTTGGGGGTGATGGAGCCCCCCGAGCCCATCTCTTCTTCCCCCTGTAGCTGGGCCTGGGCCTGCAGGCGGGAGAGGTTTGGCATAGACCGGGACTGGGTTTGGGGTTGAGGCAGGGACCAGGCCAGAGACAGTGGTTGGGTCTCAGAGGGCTTGTTCACTAAAGCATAGATACACTGTGAGCTACCCACCATACTCTCCTTCTCTCTCTCCTCCTCCTCCTCTGCCCTCCCAGTAATACCCCTTCTCAGGTTGTAATAAGGAGACCCCTCCCCCAGCCCCATCCCCAGCCTCAGTTTGTTCAGGTCAACAGTATCCAGGGAGTGACACCTCTCCTCCTCCTCTTCCTCCTCATAGAGATGCAGGCTGTGCTGCATCCTGAGTGGGGTTGGCGGGTGTTTCATTCTGGGGAGGAGGTGGTCCTCTATATTGGCATACAGATCACAATCAGAGTCAGCCATTGGCTCAGACCCCGGAAGCTGTTCAGTAACAGGAGATATGATTGGAGGGCTATGTAAGAGGTTGTTTCTCATTGGTAGAGGAGGGGCAGTGGGTCTGTCTGATAGGTCGATGCGGGTGTGGACTCTGTGTTTGATAGGAGGGTGAGTAGAGGTGGAAGAATGAGGAAGTTGAGGAGACGATGACTTACGTGGAGGGTGAGTAGAGGTGGAAGAATGAGGAAGTTGAGGAGACGATGACTTACGTGGAGGGTGAGTAGAGGTGGAAGAATGAGGAAGTTGAGGAGACGATGAGTTATGTGGAAGGTGAGTAGAGGTGGAAGAATGAGGAAGTTGAGGAGACGATGAGTTATGTGGAAGGTTAGTAGAGGTGGAAGAATGAGGAAGTTGAGGAGACGATGAGTTGCTAGGAGGCTGGATAGAGGTCTTGGCGTCTTCATTCTCCATCTCGCTGTGCAGAGTAAGAGCATCTTCCATGGCCTTGTAGATCTTAGGAGCGTGCTTAGACATGAAGGTGAATTGACCCTCTCCCGAGCTACAGCGACGGCCCGCCTCGATGCTGAAGCCTCCCTGTCAATCACACACACAACACAAGGTGACTCAGTCCCTCCAGGATGGACCAATCACAGTCAAATCATCACAATATTATTGGAGAAAATTGACTGATCACTGCACTAAAAAAAGAGGAGAAACAATTTCAACCAATCACCACACATTTACCACATAATATGGATCAGTAAAGCCAAAAGGCAACAAACTCTGTTCCTTCGGCAGCACATTTTTGTGACAAATTGGACAAAATCACTGATTATTATACAACTATGATGATTATGATAGATACAACACAACTCTGATGGTTATAATAGATACAACACAACTCTGATGATTATAATAGATACAACACAACTCTGATGGTTATAATAGATACAACACAACTCTGATGATTATAATAGATACAACACAACTCTGATGGTTATAATAGATACAACACAACTCTGATGGTTATAATAGATACAACACAACTCTGATGATTATAATAGATACAACACAACTCTGATGATTATAATAGATACAACACAACTCTGATGGTTATAATAGATACAATACAACACAACTGATGATTATAATAGATACAACACAACTCTGATGATTATAATAGATACAACACAACTCTGATGATTATAATAGATACAACACAACTCTGATGATTATAATAGATACAACACAACTCTGATGATTATAATAGATACAACACAACTCTGATGATTATAATAGATACAACACAACTCTGATGATTATAATAGATACAACACAACTCTGATGATTATAATAGATACAACACAACTCTGATGATTAGGATAGATACAACACAACTCTGGTGATTATAATAGATACAACACAACTCTGATGATTATAATAGATACAACACAACTCTGATGATTATAATAGATACAACACAACTCTGATGATTATAATAGATACAACACAACTCTGATGATTATAATAGATACAACACAACTCTGGTGATTATAATAGATAC
Source organism: Oncorhynchus keta (assembly GCF_023373465.1). NCBI lineage: Eukaryota > Metazoa > Chordata > Actinopteri > Salmoniformes > Salmonidae > Oncorhynchus > Oncorhynchus keta. Next base: position 85,149,664 of record NC_068424.1, read on the forward strand.
AACACAACTCTGATGGTTATAATAGATACAACACAACTCTGATGATTATGATAGATACAACACAACTCTGGTGATTATGATAGATACAACACAACTCTGATGGTTATAATAGATACAACACAACTCTGATGATTATAATAGATACAACACAACTCTGATGATTATGATAGATACAACACAACTCTGATGATTATAATAGATACAACACAACTCTGATGATTATAATAGATACAACACAACTCTGATGGTTATAATAGATACAACACAACTCTGATGGTTATAATAGATACAATACAACTCTGATGATTATAATAGATACAACACAACTCTGATGATTATAATAGATACAACACAACTCTGATGATTATAATAGATACAACACAACTCTGATGATTATAATAGATACAACACAACTCTGATGATTATAATAGATACAACACAACTCTGATGATTATAATAGATACAACACAACTCTGATGATTATAATAGATACAACACAACTCTGATGATTATAATAGATACAACACAACTCTGATGATTATAATAGATACAACACAACTCTGATGATTATAATAGATACAACACAACTCTGATGGTTATAATAGATACAACACAACTCTGATGATTATAATAGATACAACACAACTCTGATGATTATAATAGATACAACACAACTCTGATGATTATAATAGATACAACACAACTCTGGTGATTATAATAGATACAACACAACTCTGATGATTATAATAGATACAACACAACTCTGATGATTATAATAGATACAACACAACTCTGATGATTATAATAGATACAATACAACTCTGATGATTATAATAGATACAACACAACTCTGATGATTATAATAGATACAATACAACTCTGATGATTATAATAGATACAACACAACTCTGATGATTATAATAGATACAACACAACTCTGATGATTATAATAGATACAACACAACTCTGATGATTATAATAGATACAACACAACTCTGATGATTATAATAGATACAACACAACTCTGATGATTATAATAGATACAACACAACTCTGATGATTATGATAGATACAACACAACTCTGATGATTATAATAGATACAACACAACTCTGGTGATTATGATATATACAACACAACTCTGATGATTATGATATATACAACACAACTCTGATGATTATGATATATACAACACAACTCTGATGATTATGATATATACAACACAACTCTGATGATTATAATAGATACAACACAACTCTGGTGATTATAATAGATACAACACAACTCTGATGATTATAATAGATACAACACAACTCTGATGATTATGATAGATACAACACAACTCTGGTGATTATAATAGATACAACACAACTCTGATGATTATAATAGATACAACACAACTCTGATGATTATAATAGATACAACACAACTCTGATGATTATAATAGATACAACACAACTCTGATGATTAGGATAGATACAACACAACTCTGGTGATTATAATAGATACAACACAACTCTGATGATTATGATAGATACAACACAACTCTGATGATTATAATAGATACAACACAACTCTGATGATTATAATAGATACAACACAACTCTGATGATTATAATAGATACAACACAACTCTGATGATTATAATAGATACAACACAACTCTGATGATTATAATAGATACAACACAACTCTGATGATTATGATAGATACAACACAACTCTGGTGATTATAATAGATACAACACAACTCTGATGATTATAATAGATACAACACAACTCTGGTGATTATAATAGATACAACACAACTCTGGTGATTATAATAGATACAACACAACTCTGATGATTATAATAGATACAACACAACTCTGATGATTATAATAGATACAATACAACACAACTGATGATTATAATAGATACAACACAACTCTGATGATTATAATAGATACAACACAACTCTGATGATTATAATAGATACAACACAACTCTGATGATTATAATAGATACAATACAACTCTGATGATTATAATAGATACAACACAACTCTGATGATTATAATAGATACAACACAACTCTGATGATTATGATAGATACAACACAACTCTCGCTGAAATCTACTAGACGTTACCACTGAATAATCAGACTAATTAGGAATCCTGACCTTTTACGTGACCTGTCTTAAGCATCGTAGGAGGTGGTAGGGCCAGCAATAGAGGATCTGACCTCTGACCTTTTACCCTGACCTCTAACCCTTTACATTGACCTGTCTAAAGCATCATAGGGCCAGCATTAGAGTATCTGACCTCTGACCTTTTACCCTTTACATTGACCTGTCCGAACCGTCGAAGGGCCAGCAGTAGAGGATTTGACCTCTGACCTTTCACCCTGAGCTCTAACTCTTTACCTTGACCTGTCCGAAGCGTCGTAGCAGGTGGTAGGGCCAGCAGTGGACGGTAACACCAGTCTGGAGGTCCTGGAGCAATATGGCGTCTCGTTCTGGCAAGAGGAGGTAACTTCCTGTCAGCTGACATCTCTTCGACGCCTCATTGGTCTTAACTGTCACCTGGTATTGGGCTGCGAGGAGCAGCAGAAGGCACAGGGGAGGGGGAAAGATATTTTAACATAACGCTCACAATGATTCGTTAAGGTTCATCGTTCATACATGGAGATTTATGTAACCCTGTATCTCAAGTAAGAATTAGTTCCACACAATGTCTGTTACACAAAACTCTGACATGCTGACTAGTCAAAAAAAACTGTTTTTTTTATTTGAATAAAAAAAGCATATAAATAGATTAAACACAGAAGTCACAAGGATATTCAAATGATTTGCACAACAACTCTTATTTCCTGCAGTCTCCAGCTTGTCAGAGGGGAAGTCAACACAATCACCAAAACACTTTGAAATGAAAGACATTTGGATAAGGTTCCCTCCTGCCTGTATAGGGCTGCTGTCAGAGAATGGGGACGTCCCAAATCGCACCCTATTCGGGCCACATAGCTCTAGTCAAAAGTAGAGCACTGTGTAGGGAATAGGGTGCCATAGTTGTGCACTATGTAGGGAATAGGGTGCCATAGTAGTGCACTGTGTAGGGTATAGGGTGCCATAGTAGTGCACTGTGTAGGGAATAGGGTGCCATAGTAGTGCACTATGTAGGGAATAGGGTGCCATAGTAGTGCACTATGTAGGGAATAGGGTGCCATAGTAGTGCACTATGTAGGGAATAGGGTGCCATAGTAGTGCACTATGTAGGGAATAGGGTGCCATAGTAGTGCACTATGTAGGGAATAGGGTGCCATAGTAGTGCACTATGTAGGGAATAGGGTGCCATAGTAGTGCACTATGTAGGGAATAGGGTGCCATAGTAGTGCACTATGTAGGGAATAGGGTGCCATAGTAGTGCACTATGTAGGGAATAGGGTGCCATAGTAGTGCACTATGTAGGGAATAGGGTGCCATAGTAGTGCACTATGTAGGGAATAGGGTGCCATAGTAGTGCACTATGTAGGGAATAGGGTGCCATAGTAGTGCACTATGTAGGGAATAGGGTGCCATAGTAGTGCACTATGTAGGGAATAGGGTGTTATTTGGGATACAAGAGCAGTCTTTTTTGCTGTTTAATACTACAGTGATGGTTAAAACCTCCCCTTACCCGGAAACCATGGCAACATTCGCGCAAAACTGAAAGCGCGATCCACCGCATTTAACCATGGAAACAGGTCTGGGAATATGGACATAAACAGTGTAGTTATTCCCTCCGCAAGGCAATCAAACAAGCAAAATGCCAGTACAGGGACATGGTGAAGTCGCAATTCAACGACTCAGACACGAGACGTATGTGGTCTACAGGAAATTACAGACTACAAAAAGAAATCCAGCCACGTTACGGAAACTGACATCACGCTTCCAGACAAACTAAACACCTTCTTTTCCCGCTTTGAGGATAATACAGACGGCGTCCCTAGCCATGTCCTCAGAGGTATACACAGACCAGCTGGCTGGTGTGTTTACGGACATATTCAATCACTCCCTATCCCAGTCTGCTGTCCCCAAATGCTTCAAGATGGCCACCATTGTTCCTGTACCCAAGAAGGCAAAGATAACTGAACTAAATGATTACCACATCGTAGCACTCACTTCTGTCATCATGAAGTGCTTTGAGAAACTAGTCAAGGACCATATCACCACCACCTTACCAGCCAACCTAGTCCCACTTCAGTTTGCATACCGCCCCAACAGGTCCACAGACGTCGCAATCGCCATCACACTGCCCTAACCCATCTGGACAAGAGGAATACCTATGTATAAGTGCTGTTCATTGACTACAGCTCAGCATTCAACACCATAGTATCCTATAATATAATAATAATATAATATAATAATAATAATATATGCCATTTAGCGGACGCTTTTATCCAAAGCGACTTACAGTCATGTGTGCATACATTCTACGTATGGGTGGTCCCGGGAATTGAACCCACTACCCTGGCGTTACAAGCGCCATGCTCTACCAACTGAGCTACAGAAGGACCTCCAGCCTCATCATCAAGCTTGAGGCACTGGGTGTCAACCCCGCTCTGTGCAACTGGGTCCTGGACTTTCTGACGGGCCACCCCCCAGGTGGTGAAGGTAGGAAACAACATCTCCACTTCACTGATTCTCAACAGCAACTGCACCACCCTCACCCGCAAGGCTCTCCAGAGGGTAATGAGGTCTGCACAACACATCATCAACGAAACTACCTGCCCTCCGAGACACCTACAGCACCCGATGTCACAGGAAGGCCATAAAGATCATGAAGGACAACAACCACTCGAGCCACTGCCTGTTAACCCCGCTATCATCCAGAAGACGAGGTCAGTACAGGTGCATCAAAGCAGGGACAGAGAGACTGAAAAACAGCTTCTATCTCAAAGCCATCAAACAGCCACCACTAACTCAGAGAGGCTGCAGCCTACGCTGAGACCCAATCACTGGCCACTTTAATAAATGGATCACTAGTCACTTTAAACAATGCCACTCTAAATAATGCCACTTTAATCATGTTTACATATCTTACATTACTCATATCACATGTATGTACTGTATTTTATGGGTCGGCCGTCGTTCATCCACGTACTTACATGTACATACAGCGCCTTGCAGAACTATTCATCCCACTTGGTGTTTTTCCAATTATGTAGCACTACAACCTGTAATTTAAATGGATTTTTATCTGGATTTCATGTAATGGACACACACAAAATAGAGGTGTGGACTCAAAGTCACAAATATTATGACTTGCAACTCGACTTTGACTTTAACACCAATGACTCGTGACGTGACTTGGACGTGAGCCGTATGACTCGACCTGACTTGATACCCTCCCCAAGACCAAATATAAAGACTCGACCTGACTTGATACCCTCCCCAAGACCAAATATAAAGACTCGACCTGACTTGATACCCTCCCCAAGACCAAATATAAAGACTCGACCTGACTTGACACCTTCCCCCCCAAGCCCAAATATAAAGACTCGACCTGACTTGATACCCCCCCCCCAAGCCCAAATATAAAGAATCGACCTGACTTGATACCCCCCCAAGCCCAAATATAAAGACTCGACCTGACTTGATACCCCCAAGCCCAAATATAAAGACTCGACCTGACTTGATACCCCCCCAAGCCCAAATATAAAGACCCGACCTGACTTGATACCCCCCCAAGCCCAAATATAAAGACTCGACCTGACTTGATACCCCCCAAGCCCAAATATAAATGATGCTTTAAAAAAAAAAAAGTATTTTGCAGCATCGACTCTTCATTTAACGGATTACAGTTTGAATCGGACGGCGGCCAATCAGTTTGAATCGGACGGCGGCCAATCAGTTTGAATCGGACGGCGGCCAATCAGTTTGAATCGGACGGCGGCCAATCAGTTTGAATCGGACGGCGGCCAATCAGTTTGAATCGGACGGCGGCCAAACAGTTTGAATCGGACGGCGGCCAATCAGTTTGAATCGGACGGCGGCCAATCAGTTTGAATCGGACGGCGGCCAATCAGTTTGAATCGGACGGCGGCCAATCAGTTTGAATCGGACGGCGGCCAATCAGTTTGAATCGGACGGCGGCCAATCAGTTTGAATCGGACGGCGGCCAATCAGTTTGAATCGGACGGCGGCCAATCAGTTTGAATCGGACGGCGGCCAATCAGTTTGTGCGTGGCAGCGCAGAGGAACGTCAACGGGGGAAGTCAGATGGAGTCCTTGGAATGATGATACCCAGAATTATTATTTTCGGATATAAAGACGACGCTGTATCAACAAAAAAACGGATTTCAAAACATGCGGGAAGAAAATGACAAACGGGGATCAACAATTTCCAACTTTGTTCGACATTTGAAGCTGCACAAAGAAAATTGTGTAAATCGTGGCTAATATAGCCGACAGCTATATCCATCACCCGGGGTTGTGTGTTTATGAGTGTGTGTGACTTGTTTCATGGGTTTCTTTTTGCTATGATGTCTGGAGCCTGTATTGTTAGGTGCCCTCCTCACTGCTTGTGATGTCTGGAGCCTGTATTGATATGTGCCCTCCTCTCTGCTTGTGATGTCTGGAGCCTGTATTGTTAGGTGCCCTCCTCTCTGCTTGTGATGTCTGGAGCCTGTATTGTTAGGTGCCCTCCTCACTGCTTGCCTAGATTAGGTTTCCAGATTGACTCGCCACCACACTGTTTGAAGCTGGACAAGATCAAATGAGCACATTTGTGGCAGAGTGCCTCCTAGAATGGTTGTGTACTCTTCCTAACCTGCTGATTACGGCGAGTGCTTGAACCTCTGATTGAGTTTATGCTTCACACAAATTTGGTGAAGAGCCCCGTATGACTTGTTTAGGACTCGAAATTCAAAGTTTAGGACTTGAGACTTGACGGTCAGTACAGGTGCATCAAAGCTGGGACCGAGAGACTGGAAAACAGCTTCTATCTCAAGGCCATCAGACTGTTAAACAGCCACTACTAACATTGAGTGGCTGCTGCCAACACACTGACTCAACTCCAGCCACTTTAATAATGGGAATTGATGGGAAATGTAAAATATATCACTAGCCACTTTAAACAATGTCACTTCATATAATGTTTACACACCCTACATTACTCATCTCATATGTATATACTGTACTCGATACCATCTACTGTATCTTGCCTATGCCGTTCTGTACCACCACTCACTCATATATCTTTATGTACATATTCTTATTCATTCCTTTACACTTGTGTGTATAAGACAAGGGAATAAGGAAATCGTTAGATATTACTGCATTGTTAACTTGAAGCACAAGCATTTCGCAACACTCGCATTAACATCTGCTAACCATGTGTCTGTGTCCATTAACATCTGCTAACCATGTGTCTGTGTCCATTAACATCTGCTAACCATGTGTCTGTGTCCATTAACATCTGCTAACCATGTGTCTGTGTCCATTAACATCTGCTAACCATGTGTCTGTGTCCATTAACATCTGCTAACCATGTGTCTGTGTCCATTAACATCTGCTAACCATGTGTATGTGACAAATAAAATTTGATTTGAAAGCTCCCGAGAAAACATTTATTCGTCATCCGCTCTTTGTTCCTTTTTTTATAAGGTCTTTTCGTTCTGCGTTAGTTCTTCTAAAACAGCAGTGTCATCCTCCTCTGTTCCCATTGGGCCATACTGTGTCCTGTTTCGAAAACACTCAGTGCTGACAGGACAGATTACTGTGATCACAACACGTAGTTGGGCGGGACTGGAACGCATTGCCAAGATGTACCGTATCTACACATCATGACCAAAAATATGTGGACACCTGCGTGTCCAACATCTCATTCCAAAATCATGTGCATTAATATGGAGTTGGTCCCCTCCCCTTTGCTGCTATAACAGCCTCCACTCTTCTGGGAAGGCTTTCCACTAGATGTTGGAACATGTTGGAACATTGCTGCTATAACAGCCTCCATTCTTCTGGGAAGGCTTTCCACTAGATGTTGGAACATTACTGCTATAACAGCCTCCACTCTTCTGGGAAGACTTTCCACTAGATGTTGGAACATTGCTGCTATAACAGCCTCCACTCTTCTGGGAAGGCTTTCCACTAGATGTTGGAACATTGCTGCTATAACAGCCTCCACTCTTCTGGGAAGGCTTTCCACTAGATGTTGGAACATGTTGGAACATTGCTGCTATAACAGCCTCTACTCTTCTGGGAAGGCTTTCCACTAGATCTTGGAACATTGCTGCTATAACAGCCTCCACTCTTCTGGGAAGGCTTTCCACTAGATGTTGGAACATTGCTGCTATAACAGCCTCCACTCTTCTGGGAAGGCTTTCCACTAGATGTTGGAACATTGCTGCTATAACAGCCTCCACTCTTCTGGGAAGGCTTTCCACTAGATGTTGGAACATTGCTGCTATAACAGCCTCCATTCTTCTGGGAAGACTTCCCACTAGATGTTGGAACATTGCTGCTACAACAGCCTCCACTCTTCTGGGAAGGCTTTCCACTAGATGTTGGAACATTGCTGCTATAACAGCCTCCACTCTTCTGGGAAGGCTTTCCACTAGATGTTGGAACATTGCTGCAGGGACTTGCTTCCATTCAGCCACGAGCATTAGTGAGATCGGTCACTGATGTTGGGGGTGATTAGGCCTGGCTCGCAGTCAAAGTTCCAATTAGGGCTGTGGTTGTCACCGGTGATCTCCTGGCTTCCACACACAGCCAACAAGCCATTTTAAAAAGTCTAATAAATCCATGTAATATAGTCTACACCATCACAATAAATCCATGTAATATAGCCTACACCTTCACAATAAATCCATGTAATATAGTCTACACCATCACAATAAATCCATGTAATATAGCCTACACCTTCACAATAAATCCATGTAATATAGTCTACACCATCACAATAAATCCATGTAATATAGTCTACACCATCACAATAAATCCATGTAATATAGACTACACCTTCACAATAAATCCATGTTATATAGTCTACCTACACCATCACAATAAATCCATGTAATATATTCTACACCATCACAATAAATCCATGTAATATAGTCTACACCATCACAATAAATCCATGTAATATAGTCTACACCATCACAATAAATCCATGTAATATAGTCTACACCATCACAATAAATCCATGTAATATAGTCTACCTATAACATCACAATAAATCCATGTAATATAGTCTACACCATCACAATAAATCCATGTAATATAGTCTACACCATCACAATAAATCCATGTAATATAGTCTACACCATCACAATAAATCCATGTAATATAGTCTACCTACACCATCACAATAAATCCATGTAATATAGTCTACCTACACCATCACAATAAATCCATGTAATATAGTCTACCTACACCATCACAATAAATCCATGTAATATAGTCTACCTACACCATCACAATAAATCCATGTAATATAGTCTACACCGTCACAATAAATCCATGTAATATAGTCTACCTACACCATCACAATAAATCCATGTAATATAGTCTACCTACACCATCACAATAAATCCATGTAATATAGTCTACCTACACCATCACAATAAATCCATGTAATATAGTCTACCTACACCATCACAATAAATCCATGTAATATAGTCTACACCCTCACAATGAATCCATTCTTTATTTTAGACAGGTCTAAAGAAACATGATATGAAGAAAATGTAGTATATTTCAGAATAGCATATGGAGTTGTCCTTTAGGTCCTGATCTGGCTATGCCAAATGGCTGTGGGCTTCACTAGTTCATTTAGCAGACAAGATCTGCTTCGAATTCCGCGGGATTATTTTATATTATTTTATAGTATGAAGAATACAATTGAACAAAGCAGAATATAAAATAATTATTTTCTTCACGATTCCAGGTAGTGCGCACAGGCGGCTATTCTGTGTTGAGCGGTCAACAGAAACGGGTTCTCATATATGCTTGATTTTAGAGTCATTAATTTAACTTTAGTTCTACATTTTTTTTTTATACATAATGCTGAAGGATGAGACTGATGGTGATTTGTGTGCACACTCCAATAGTCTCTCTCATTCACAATTTGACAAGCACTTGATAATGCCTCGAATTTCACGGCGGCATCCCCCCTTAAAAAAAATCACTTCCTTTCGCGGACGGAGTGATGCACTGTGCCCTTTTCCCGGAGTGAAGAGTCTCTCACTCGCATGGCTCTCTGTCACGTGATCGGGTCTTTCTCAACGGCTCCAAGTTAACACAGACACATCCGGGATGCGACTGCGTGTGTCCTTATCCAATTCCTCATATTTAAGATATTAGAACTGTCCGCGTTTACTTTTAGTCAGTCAACAAGATGAGTAGGCCTAATGAATACCAAAAGCACGAGCCTATGTCAATCTACTATCCCCTATAGTACAAAAGTCAACCTATTCTATTCCTTTTATACGCAATGAGGCTGACGCAACAGATCAGAACCATTAGGCTATTTCTTCACATAAGTGCAGCGATGTGCACACAGCGGTAGGCTATACACGTCAATGTTCCATTAGCGAGATAACGCCATTATCCCCAGCGACCCCTAAAGAGGTTATGTAAACGCCATTATCCCCAGCGAACCCTAAAGAGGTTATGTAAACGCCATTATCCCCAGCGACCACAAATGCAATTATACATGTAATGCTTTTATTATGAAGGTGCATTTTTATGGTGAAAATTATCTTCCCCAAACTCGAAACGTGCAGCGTGCTTATATATGCCAGTTCGGCTCCACACCCCTTGTAAAGCAGATTAATGTGCTTCATTTTAATTGGTTATTTGGGCACTTTAAGTTGTGATACAAACGTTATTAAAACATACAGACCTATGGGCTAGGCTACATGAGGTGTGATACTGACCTTATTAAAACATATAGGACTATGGGCTAGGCTACATGAGGTGTGATACTAACCTTATTAAAACATACAGGCCTATGGGCTGGGCTACATGAGGTGTGATACTAACCTTATTAAAACATACAGGCCTATGGGCTAGGCTACATGAGGTGTGATACTAACCTTATTAAAACATACAGGCCTATGGGCTGGGCTACATGAGGTGTGATACTAACCTTATTAAAACATACAGGCCTATGGGCTGGGCTACATGAGGTGTGATACTAACCTTATAGGACTATGGGCTAGGCTACATGAGGTGTGATACTAACCTTATTAAAACATACAGGACTATGGACTAGACTACATGAGGTGTGATACTAACCTTATAGGACTATGGGCTAGGCTACATGAGGTGTGATACTAACCTTATAGGACTATGGGCTAGGCTACATGAGGTGTGATACTAACCTTATAGGACTATGGGCTAGGCTACATGAGGTGTGATACTAACCTTATTAAAACATATAGGACTATGGACTAGACTACATGAGGTGTGATACTAACCTTATAGGACTATGGGCTAGGCTACATGAGGTGTGATACTAACCTTATAGGACTATGGGCTAGGCTACATGAGGTGTGATACTAACCTTATAGGACTATGGGCTAGGCTACATGAGGTGTGATACTAACCTTATAGGACTATGGGCTAGGCTACATGAGGTGTGATACTAACCTTATAGGACTATGGGCTAGGCTACATGAGGTGTGATACTAACCTTATAGGACTATGGGCTAGGCTACATGAGGTGTGATACTAACCTTATTAAAACATATAGGACTATGGGCTAGGCTACATGAGGTGTGATACTAACCTTATAGGACTATGGGCTAGGCTACATGAGGTGTGATACTAACCTTATAGGACTATGGGCTAGGCTACATGAGGTGTGATACTAACCTTATAGGACTATGGGCTAGGCTACATGAGGTGTGATACTAACCTTATAGGACTATGGGCTAGACTACATGAGGTGTGATACTAACCTTATAGGACTATGGGCTAGGCTACATGAGGTGTGATACTAACCTTATAGGACTATGGGCTAGGCTACATGGGGTGTGATACTAACCTTATAGGACTATGGGCTAGACTACATGAGGTGTGATACTAACCTTATAGGACTATGGGCTAGGCTACATGAGGTGTGATACTAACCTTATAGGACTATGGGCTAGGCTACATGAGGTGTGATACTAACCTTATAGGACTATGGGCTAGGCTACATGAGGTGTGATACTAACCTTATAGGACTATGGGCTAGGCTACATGAGGTGTGATACTAACCTTATAGGACTATGGGCTAGACTACATGAGGTGTGATACTAACCTTATAGGACTATGGGCTAGGCTACATGAGGTGTGATACTAACCTTATAGGACTATGGGCTAGGCTACATGAGGTGTGATACTAACCTTATAGGACTATGGGCTAGGCTACATGAGGTGTGATACTAACCTTATAGGACTATGGGCTAGGCTACATGAGGTGTGATACTAACCTTATAGGACTATGGGCTAGGCTACATGAGGTGTGATACTAACCTTATGGGACTATGGGCTAGGCTACATGAGGTGTGATACTAACCTTATAGGACTATGGGCTAGGCTACATGAGGTGTGATACTAACCTTATAGGATGGGCTAGGCTACATGAGGTCTGATACTAACCTTATAGGCCTATGGGCTAGGCTACATGAGGTGTGGCAAAACAAGGCATTGTTTCTTATGCTGGGCATCATTCACAAGTGATAATATATCATAATCATAATAATATCTCATTAGCCTATCAAGTGGCTAATATTGTCACCCATCAGACTATTCTTGATTTAACCTTGTCTTTACATGTACTAAATAATGTGTGTGACATTAGTTTTGATTTAGAATGGACCCATCATCATGCACCTGTATCGAAACAGGGACAGGGGGAAAAATACATGTCATCGATGCTCTTAAATAGTGAATGGAGGACGCTTTTCCTGTGGTTCATTTTCATGCCAGCCAGGTAGGCTGTACACCGGTTGTCAAGAGTAGCAATGTGCTTAATATCATTAGCCCTGGCTCTAATTCATCCCAAGGTTGTTCGATGGGGTTGAGGTCAGGACTCTTTTGCAGCCCAGTCAAGGTCCTTCACACCGATCTCAACAAACCGTGCTGTAGTGTTAAGACTTCCCTTCGCTGGAACTAAGGGGCCCGAACCATGAAAAACAGCCCCAGACCATTATTCCTCCTCCACCAAACTTTACAGTTGGCACTATGCATTGGGGCAGTTAGCGTTCTCCTGGCATCTGCCAAACCCACATTCATCTGTCATGATTCATCACTCCAGAGAAGGCGTTTCCACTGCTCCGGAGTCCAATGACAGTGAGCTTTACACCCCTCCAGCATGGGCATCTTAGGCTTGTGTGCGGCAGCTCGACATTGGAAACCAATTTCATGCAGCTCCTGACGAACAGTCCTGTTGTTGCTTCCAGAGGCAGTTTGAAAACTCTTAGTTTCAACTCGAGGATAGGCCATTTTTACGCGCTTCAGCACTCGGCGGTCTCGTTCTGTGGAGCTTGTGTGGTCTACCACTTCACGGCCGAGCCGTTGTTGCTCCTCACAATAACAGCCCTTACAGTTGACCGGGGCAGCTCTAGCAGGGAAGATATTTGACGAACTGACTTGTTGGAAAGGTTGCATCCTATGATGGGTGCCACGTTGTCACTGAGCTTTTCAGTAAGGGCCATTCTACTGCCAATGTTTGTCTATGGAGATTGCATGGCTGTGTGCTCATTTGTATACACCTGTCAGTAACGGGTGTGGCTCTAATAGCCAAATCCACATACTGTTGTATAAAGTGTATACAGTATATGTGTGTGTGTGCTGGTTGGTGGTGTGTGGGTGTGTTGGTTTGCTGGTGTGTGGTTGGGTTGGTGTGTTGGTGTGTTGGTGTGTTGGTGTGTGGTTGGGTTGGTGTGTTGGTGTGTCAGTGTGGTTGGGTTGGTGTGTTGGTGTTGGTGTGTCAGTGTGGTTGGGTGGGTGTGTTGGTGTGTCAGTGTGGTTGGGTGGGTGTGTTGGTGTGGGTGTTAGTGGGTGTGTTGGTGTGTGTGTGTGGTTGGGTAGGTGTGTTGGTGTGGGTGTTAGTGGGTGTGTCAGTTTGGTTGGTTGGGTGGATGTGGGTTTGTGTGTTGGTGTGGGTGTGTGTGGGTTTGTGTGTGTGTGGTTGTTGCGTGTGTGTGGTTGGGTGGGTGTTTTGGTGGGTGTGTTTGTGGGTGTGTTGGTGTGTCAGTGTGGGTTTATGGGTGGGTGTGGGTTTGTGTTTGGTTGGGTGGGTGGGTGTGCTGTTGGGTGGGTGTGTGTGTGTGGGTGGGTTTGTGTGTGGTTGGGTGGGTGTGTTGGTGGGTGGGTGTGTGTGTGGTTGGGTGGGTGTGTTGTTGGGTGGGTGTGTTGGTGTGTGGTTGGGTGGATGTGTTGGTGTGTGGTTGGGTGGGTGTGTTGTTGGGTGGGTGTGTGTGTGGTTGGGTGGGTGTGTTGGTGTGTGGTTGGGTGGGTGTGTTGTTGGGTGGGTGTGTGGCTGGGTTGGTGTGTGTGTGGTTGGGTGGGTGGGTGTGTTGTTGGGTGGGTGGGTTGGTGGGTGTGTTGGTGGGTGGGTGTGTGGTTGGGTGGGTGTGTTGTTGGGTGGGTGTGTTGGTGGGTGGGTGTGTTGTTGGGTGGGTGTGTGGCTGGGTTGGTGTGTGTGTGGTTGGGTGGGTGTGTGTGTGGTTGGGTGGGTGTGTTGTTGGGTGGGTGGGTGTGTATTCTATGTACCTGTCTTCCAGGTAGCATACAACTCATTCTCCTCCATGGGTATCCCCATCCCACCTCCTCTCTCCTTCTCTCTGGTCTCTGCGTGTCCAGGCTCTTTCTGCAGCAGAAGGAAAGGAGGGTGATATGATACTAGAGAACTCCACTATTGATGCTAAAACATAATGCTCATATATATGAATGAGAGGCCCAGACACACAGAGTATTGTTCTGGTTTCACAGAAGTCTTTGTCAAGTGGCAGAGCATTGTAAACGTTAGACTAAATGATAATTAGTAACCGTTCTGATCTACGGACAGTTTTTCTTTATAATCATAATGAATATGATTACATGGAAAGGGGGAGATGACCCTAGATCAGAGATGACCCTAGATCAGAGATGACCCTAGATCAGAGATGACCCTAGATCAGAGATGACTCTAGATCAGAGATGACTCTAGATCAGAGATGACTCTAGATCAGAGATGACCCTAGATCAGAGATGACCCTAGATCAGAGATGACTCTAGATCAGAGATGACTCTAGATCAGAGATGACTCTAGATCAGAGATGACTCTAGATCAGAGATGACCCTAGATCAGAGATGACCCTAGATCAGAGATGACCCTAGATCAGAGATGACCCTAGATCAGAGATGACTCTAGATCAGAGATGACTCTAGATCAGAGATGACTCTAGATCAGAGATGACCCTAGATCAGAGATGACTCTAGATCAGAGATGACTCTAGATCAGAGATGACTCTAGATCAGAGATGACCCTAGATCAGAGATGACTCTAGATCAGAGATGACTCTAGGGGAGACAGGCTAGGGGGAGGGGAGACAGGCTAGGGGGAGGGGAGACAGGTGAGGGGAGGGGAGACAGGTGAGGGGGAGGGGAGACAGGCTAGGGGGAGAGGAGACAGGCTAGGGGGAGGGGAGACAGGCTAGGGGGAGGGGAGACAGGCTAGGGGGAGGGGAGACAGGCTAGGGGACAGGGTTTGTGTAAGCAGCAGTAAAGAGAAGGAGAAGTAAGGAGGTGACCAACTGTTACCACCAGGACTACTTCCTCATTGTTGCCAGTGGGTTTGCTTGAAAATGGCTCCCTATGGGCTCCTGCTCAAAATGAGTGAAGTACAATGAATAAAGTGCCCTATAGGGAATATGGCGCATTTGCTACTAGCCCCTTGTAGCCTCTTCTAATGTTGTTTTATGAATACTAGCCCCTTATAGTCCCCTCCTCCCTGTGTACCTGGAAGGTAGGAGCGACAGAGATAAACACTATTTATATAGTCCCCTCCATATGTACCGGGAAGATAAGACACACATACGGCCCCTACCTGGAAGATAAAACACACATACGGCCCCTACCTGGAAGATAAGACACACATACGGCCCCTACCTGGAAGATAAGACACACATACGGCCCCTACCTGGAAGATAAGACACACATACGGCCCCTACCTGGAAGATAAGACACACATACGGCCCCTACCTGGAAGATAAAGCACACATACGGCCCCTACCTGGAAGATAAAGCACACATACGGCCCCTACCTGGAAGATAAAGCACACATACGGCCCCTACCTGGAAGATAAAGCACACATACGGCCCCTACCTGGAAGATAAAACACACATACGGCCCCTACCTGGAAGATAAGACACACATACGGCCCCTACCTGGAAGATAAGACACACATACGGCCCCTACCTGGAAGATAAGACACACATACGGCCCCTACCTGGAAGATAAAGCACACATACGGCCCCTACCTGGAAGGCCAGTTGGCAGAGAGCCCCTACCTGGAAGGCTAGTTGGCAGAGAGCCCCTACCTGGAAGGCCAGTTGGCAGAGAGCCCCTACCTGGAAGGCTAGTTGGCAGAGAGCCCCTACCTGGAAGGCTCGTTGGCAGAGAGCCCCTACCTGGAAGGCTAGTTGGCAGAGAGCCCCTACCTGGAAGGCCAGTTGGCAGAGAGCCCCTACCTGGAAGGCTAGTTGGCAGAGAGCCCCTACCTGGAAGGCCAGTTGGCAGAGAGCCCCTACCTGGAAGGCTAGTTGGCAGAGAGCCCCTACCTGGAAGGCCAGTTGGCAGAGAGCCCCCACCCAGTCATGGTAGTTCTCTGAGGCCAGGATGTATCTTCTTTGTGTGGTGTTCAGGTCGAACGCTCTACAGTCTGGAGGCAGGTCAAAGGTCAACAAGTTTATTTTAGGAAAAAAAAAAGAGAACGGGGCATGAAATAAACATTTAAACAGATAAACTGCCTTAATAAATCAGGGGTTCAACTGTTTCTCAGATTGCAGAGAGTTTACACTCTCTGAAACACTGATATTAACAGATTAAGGACCGGTTTCATAGACAGATTAAGGATTGGTTTCATGGACAGATTAAGGACTGGTTTCATAGACAGATTAAGGACTGGTTTCATGGACAGATTAAGGATTGGTTTCATGGACAGATTAAGGACTGGTTTCATAGACAGATAAGGACTGGTTTCATAGACAGATTAAGGATTGGTTTCATGGACAGATTAAGGACTGGTTTCATAGACAGATTAAGGACCGGTTTCATAGACAGATTAAGGACTGGTTTCATAGACAGATTAAGGACTGGTTTCATAGACAGATTAAGGACCGGTTTCATAGACAGATTAAGGACTGGTTTCATGGACAGATTAAGGACTGGTTTCATAGACAGATTAAGGACTGGTTTCATAGACAGATTAAGGATTGGTTTCATAGACAGATTAAGGACTGGTTTCATGGACAGATTAAGGACTGGTTTCATGGACAGATTAAGGACTGGTTTCATGGACAGATTAAGGACTGGTTTCATGGACAGATTAAGGACTGGTTTCATGGACAGATTAAGGACTGGTTTCATGGACAGATTAAGGACTGGTTTCATGGACAGATTAAGGACTGGTTTCATGGACAGATTAAGGACTGGTTTCATGGACAGATTGAGGACTGGTTTCATAGACAGATTAAGGACTGGTTTCATCGACAGATTAAGGACTGGTTTCATAGACAGATTAAGGACTGGTTTCATACAGATTAAGGACCGGTTTCATAGACAGATTAAGGACTGGTTTCATAGACAGATTAAGGACTGGTTTCATGGACAGATTGAGGACTGGTTTCATGGACAGATTAAGGACTGGTTTCATGGACAGATTAAGGACTGGTTTCATGGACAGATTAAGGACTGGTTTCATAGACAGATTAAGGACTGGTTTCACAGATTAAGGTTTTTCATGGACAGATTAAGGACTGGTTTCAGACAGATTAAGGACTGGTTTCATAGACAGATTAAGGATTGGTTTCATGGACAGATTAAGGACTGGTTTCATAGACAGATTAAGGACCGGTTTCATAGACAGATTAAGGACTGGTTTCATAGACAGATTAAGGACTGGTTTCATAGACAGATTAAGGACCGGTTTCACAGATTAAGGTTTCAGATTAGGATTGGTTTCACAGATTAAGGACTGGTTTCAAGGACAGATTAAGGACTGGTTTCATGGACAGATTAAGGACTGGTTTCATAGACAGATTAAGGACTGGTTTCATAGACAGATTAAGGACTGGTTTCATAGACAGATTAAGGACATAGACAGATTAAGGACTGGTTTCATAGACAGATTAAGGACTGGTTTCATAGACAGATTGAGGACTGGTTTCATGGACAGATTAAGGACTGGTTTCATGGACAGATTAAGGACTGGTTTCATAGTTTGGTTTCATAGACAGATTAAGGACTGGTTTCATAGACAGATTAAGGACTGGTTTCATAGACAGATTAAGGACCGGTTTCATAGACAGATTAAGGACCGGTTTCATAGACAGATTAAGGATTGGTTTCATAGACAGATTAAGGACTGGTTTCATGGACAGATTAAGGACTGGTTTCATGGACAGATTAAGGACTGGTTTCATGGACAGATTAAGGACTGGTTTCATGGACAGATTAAGGACTGGTTTCATAGACAGATTAAGGACTGGTTTCATAGACAGATTAAGGACTGGTTTCATCGACAGATTAAGGACTGGTTTCATGGACAGATTAAGGACTGGTTTCATGGACAGATTAAGGACTGGTTTCATGGACAGATTAAGGACTGGTTTCATAGACAGATTAAGGACTGGTTTCATGGACAGATTGAGGACTGGTTTCATGGACAGATTAAGGACAGATTAAGGACTGGTTTCATGGACAGATTAAGGACTGGTTTCATAGACAGATTAAGGACTGGTTTCAGATTAGACTGGTTTCAGATTAAGGACTGGTTTCATACAGATTAAGGACCGGTGTCATAGACAGATTAAGGACCGGTTTCATAGACAGATTAAGGACTGGTTTCATAGACAGATTAAGGACTGGTTTCATAGACAGATTAAGGACTGGTTTCATAGACAGATTAAGGACTGGTTTCATAGACAGTTTAAGGACTAGTTTCATGGACAGATTGAGGACAGGTTTCATAGACAGATTAAGGACTGGTTTCATATACAGATTAAGGACTGGTTTCATAGACAGATTAAGGACTGGTTTCATGGACAGATTAAGGACTGGTTTCATGGACAGATTAAGGACTGGTTTCATAGTCAGATGAAGGACTGGTTTCATGGACAGATTAAGGACCGGTTTCATAAACAGATTAAGGACTGGTTTCATGGACAGATTAAGGACCGGTTTCATAGACAGATTAAGGACTGGATTCATAGACAGATTAAGGACTGGTTTCATACAGATTAAGGACTAGTTTCATGGACAGATTGAGGACTGGTTTCATAGACAGATTAAGGACTGGTTTCATGGACAGATTAAGGACAGGTTTCATAGACAGATTAAGGACCGGTTTCATGGACAGATTAAGGACTGGTTTCATATACAGATTAAGGACTGGTTTCATAGACAGATTATGGACTGGTTTCGTGGACAGATTAAGGACTGGTTTCATGGACAGATTAAGGAATGGTTTCATGGACAGATTAAGGACTGGTTTCATAGACAGATTAAGGACAGGTTTCATAGACAGATTAAATACTGGTTTCATGGACAGATTAAGGACTGGTTTCATAGACAGATTAAGGACTGGTTTCATGGACAGATTAAGGACCGGTTTCATAGACAGATTAAGGACTGGTTTCATGGACAGATTAAGGACCGGTTTCATAAACAGATTAAGGACTGGTTTCATGGACAGATTAAGGACTGGATTCATAGACAGATTAAGGACTGGTTTCATACAGATTAAGGACTAGTTTCATGGACAGATTGAGGACTGGTTTCATAGACAGATTAAGGACTGGTTTCATGGACAGATTAAGGACAGGTTTCATAGACAGATTAAGGACCGGTTTCATAGACAGATTAAGGACTGGTTTCATAGACAGATTAAGGACCGGTTTCATAGACAGATTAAGGACCGGTTTCATAGACAGATTAAGGACTGGTTTCATATACAGATTAAGGACTGGTTTCATAGACAGATTAAGGACTGGTTTCGTGGACAGATTAAGGACTGGTTTCATGGACAGATTAAGGAATGGTTTCATGGACAGATTAAGGACTGGTTTCATAGACAGATTAAGGACTGGTTTCATAGACAGATTAAGGACTGGTTTCATGGACAGATTAAGGACTGGTTTCATAGACAGATTAAGGACTGGTTTCATGGACAGATTAAGGACTGGTTTCATAGACAGATTAAGGACTGGTTTCATGGACAGATTAAGGACTGGTTTCATAAACAGATTAAGGACTGGTTTCATGGACAGATTAAGGACTGGATTCATAGACAGATTAAGGACTGGTTTCATACAGATTAAGGACTAGTTTCATGGACAGATTGAGGACTGGTTTCATAGACAGATTAAGGACTGGTTTCATGGACAGATTAAGGACAGGTTTCATAGACAGATTAAGGACCGGTTTCATAGACAGATTAAGGACTGGTTTCATAGACAGATTAAGGACCGGTTTCATAGACAGATTAAGGACCGGTTTCATAGACAGATTAAGGACTGGTTTCATATACAGATTAAGGACTGGTTTCATAGACAGATTAAGGACTGGTTTCATAGACAGATTAAGGATTGGTTTCATAGACAGATTAAGGACCGGTTTCATAGACAGATTAAGGACCGGTTTCATAGACAGATTAAGGACTGGTTTCATGGACAGATTAAGGACTGGTTTCATCGACAGATTAAGGACTGGTTTCATAGACAGATTAAGGACTGGTTTCATGGACAGATTAAGGACTGGTTTCATCGACAGATTAAGGACTGGTTTCATAGACAGATTAAGGACTGGTTTCATACAGATTAAGGACCGGTTTCATAGACAGGTTAAGGACTGGTTTCATAGACAGATTAAGGACTGGTTTCATGGACAGATTGAGGA
Source organism: Oncorhynchus keta (assembly GCF_023373465.1). NCBI lineage: Eukaryota > Metazoa > Chordata > Actinopteri > Salmoniformes > Salmonidae > Oncorhynchus > Oncorhynchus keta. Next base: position 85,170,777 of record NC_068424.1, read on the forward strand.
CTGGTTTCATGGACAGATTAAGGACTGGTTTCATGGACAGATTAAGGACTGGTTTCATGGACAGATTAAGGACTGGTTTCATAGACAGATTAAGGACTGGTTTCATCGACAGATTAAGGACTGGTTTCATAGACAGATTAAGGACTGGTTTCATACAGATTAAGGACCGGTGTCATAGACAGATTAAGGACTGGTTTCATAGACAGATTAAGGACTGGTTTCATAGACAGATTAAGGACTGGTTTCATAGACAGATTAAGGACTGGTTTCATAGACAGTTTAAGGACTAGTTTCATGGACAGATTGAGGACAGGTTTCATAGACAGATTAAGGACTGGTTTCATATACAGATTAAGGACTGGTTTCATAGACAGATTAAGGACTGGTTTCATGGACAGATTAAGGACTGGTTTCATGGACATATTAAGGACTGGTTTCATAGTCAGATGAAGGACTGGTTTCATGGACAGATTAAGGACCGGTTTCATAAACAGATTAAGGACTGGTTTCATGGACAGATTAAGGACCGGTTTCATAGACAGATTAAGGACTGGTTTCATAGACAGATTAAGGACTGGTTTCATACAGATTAAGGACTAGTTTCATGGACAGATTGAGGACTGGTTTCATAGACAGATTAAGGACTGGTTTCATGGACAGATTAAGGACAGGTTTCATAGACAGATTAAGGACTGGTTTCATGGACAGATTAAGGACTGGTTTCATATACAGATTAAGGACTGGTTTCATAGACAGATTAAGGACTGGTTTCATAGACAGATTAAGGACTGGTTTCATAGACAGATTAAGGATTGGTTTCATAGACAGATTAAGGACCGGTTTCATAGACAGATTAAGGACTGGTTTCATAGACAGTTTAAGGACTGGTTTCATGGACAGATTAAGGACTGGTTTCATAGACAGATTAAGGACAGGTTTCATAGACAGATTAAACACTGGTTTCATGGACAGATTAAGGACTGGTTTCATAGACAGATTAAGGACTGGTTTCATGGACAGATTAAGGACTGGTTTCATAGACAGATTAAGGACTGGTTTCATGGACAGATTAAGGACTTTCATAAACAGATTAAGGACTGGATTCATAGACAGATTAAGGACTGGTTTCATACAGATTAAGGACTAGTTTCATGGACAGATTGAGGACTGGTTTCATAGACAGATTAAGGACTGGTTTCATGGACAGATTAAGAACAGGTTTCATAGACAGATTAAGGACTGGTTTCATAGACAGATTAAGGACTGGTTTCATAGACAGATTAAGGACCGGTTTCATAGACAGATTAAGGACTGGTTTCATGGACAGATTAAGGACTGGATTCATAGACAGATTAAGGACTGGTTTCATACAGATTAAGGACTAGTTTCATGGACAGGAGGACTGGTTTCATAGACAGATTAAGGACTGGTTTCATGGACAGATTAAGGACAGGTTTCATAGACAGATTAAGGACTGGTTTCATAGACAGATTAAGGACTGGTTTCATAGACAGATTAAGGACTGGTTTCATAGACAGATTAAGGACTGGTTTCATAGACAGATTAAGGACTGGTTTCATATACAGATTAAGGACTGGTTTCATAGACAGATTAAGGACTGGTTTCATAGACAGATTAAGGACTGGTTTCATGACAGATTAAGGACTGGTTTCATGGACAGATTAAGGACTGGTTTCATGGACAGATTAAGGACTGGTTTCATAGACAGATTAAGGACTGGTTTCATAGACAGATTAAGGACTGGTTTCATAGACAGATTAAGGACCGGTTTCATGGACTGGTTTCAGATTAAGGACTGGTTTCATGGACAGATTAAGGACTGGTTTCATGGACAGATTAAGGACCGGTTTCATAGACAGATTAAGGACTGGATTCATAGACAGATTAAGGACTGGTTTCATACAGATTAAGGACTAGTTTCATGGACAGATTGAGGACTGGTTTCATAGACAGATTAAGGACTGGTTTCATGGACAGATTAAGGACAGGTTTCATAGACAGATTAAGGACCGGTTTCATAGACAGATTATGGACTGGTTTCGTGGACAGATTAAGGACTGGTTTCATACAGATTAAGGACCGGTTTCATAGACAGATTAAGGACTGGTTTCATGGACAGATTAAGGACTGGTTTCATAGACAGATTAAGGACTGGTTTCATAGACAGATTAAGGACTGGTTTCATAGACAGATTAAGGACTGGTTTCATAGACAGATTAAGGACCGGTTTCATAGACAGATTAAGGACTGGTTTCATGGACAGATTAAGGACTGGTTTCATGGACAGATTAAGGACTGGTTTCATAGACAGATTAAGGACTGGTTTCATAGACAGATTAAGGACTGGTTTCATAGACAGATTAAGGACTGGTTTCATAGACAGATTAAGGACTGGTTTCATAGACAGATTAAGGACTGGTTTCATAGACAGATTAAGGACTGGTTTCATAGACAGATTAAGGACTGGTTTCATGGACAGATTAAGGACTGGTTTCATGGACAGATTAAGGACTGGTTTCATGGACAGATTAAGGACTGGTTTCATGGACAGATTAAGGACTGGTTTCATAGACAGATTAAGGACTGGTTTCATAGACAGATTAAGGACTGGTTTCATCGACAGATTAAGGACTGGTTTCATAGACAGATTAAGGACTGGTTTCATACAGATTAAGGACCGGTTTCATAGACAGGTTAAGGACTGGTTTCATAGACAGATTAAGGACTGGTTTCATGGACAGATTGAGGACTGGTTTCATGGACAGATTAAGGACTGGTTTCATGGACAGATTAAGGACTGGTTTCATGGACAGATTAAGGACTGGTTTCATAGACAGATTAAGGACTGGTTTCATCGACAGATTAAGGACTGGTTTCATAGAGAGATTAAGGACTGGTTTCATACAGATTAAGGACCGGTGTCATAGACAGATTAAGGACTGGTTTCATAGACAGATTAAGGACTGGTTTCATAGACAGATTAAGGACTGGTTTCATAGACAGATTAAGGACTGGTTTCATAGACAGTTTAAGGACTAGTTTCATGGACAGATTGAGGACAGGTTTCATAGACAGATTAAGGACTGGTTTCATATACAGATTAAGGACTGGTTTCATAGACAGATTAAGGACTGGTTTCATGGACAGATTAAGGACTGGTTTCATGGACAGATTAAGGACTGGTTTCATAGTCAGATGAAGGACTGGTTTCATGGACAGATTAAGGACCGGTTTCATAAACAGATTAAGGACTGGTTTCATGGACAGATTAAGGACCGGTTTCATAGACAGATTAAGGACTGGATTCATAGACAGATTAAGGACTGGTTTCATACAGATTAAGGACTAGTTTCATGGACAGATTGAGGACTGGTTTCATAGACAGATTAAGGACTGGTTTCATGGACAGATTAAGGACAGGTTTCATAGACAGATTTCATGGAGGACTGGTTTCATATACAGATTAAGTTTTCATAGACAGATTATGGACTGGTTTCGTGGACAGATTAAGGACTGGTTTCATGGACAGATTAAGGAATGGTTTCAGACAGATTAAGGACTGGTTTCATAGACAGATTAAGGACTGGTTTCATAGACAGATTAAATACTGGTTTCATGGACAGATTAAGGACTGGTTTCATAGACATAGACAGATTAAGGACTGGTTTTCATACGACAGATTAAGGACTGGTTTCATGAGCTACAGAAGGACCAGATTAAGGACTGGTTTCATGGACAGATTAAGGACTGGTTTCATAGACAGATTAAGGACTGGTTTCATGGACAGATTAAGGACCGGTTTCAGATTAAGGACTGGTTTCATGGACAGATTAAGGACTGGTTTCATAGACAGATTAAGGACTGGTTTCATACAGATTAAGGACTAGTTTCATGGACAGATTGAGGACTGGTTTCATAGACAGATTAAGGACTGGTTTCATGGACAGATTAAGGACTGGTTTCATAGACAGATTAAGGACCGGTTTCATAGACAGATTAAGGACTGGTTTCATAGACAGATTAAGGACTGGTTTCATAGACAGATTAAGGACTGGTTTCAGATTATGGTTTCAGACAGATTAAGGACTAGTTTCATGGACAGATTAAGGACTGGTTTCATAGACAGATTAAGGACTGGTTTCATGGACAGATTAAGGACTGGTTTCATAGACAGATTAAGGACTGGTTTCATGGACAGATTAAGGACTGGTTTCATAGACAGATTAAGGACTGGTTTCATAGACAGATTAAGGACTGGTTTCATAGACAGATTAAGGACTGGTTTCATAGACAGATTAAGGACTGGTTTCATAGACAGATTAAGGACTGGTTTCATAGACAGATTAAGGACTGGTTTCATAGACAGATTAAGGACTGGTTTCATGGACAGATTAAGGACTGGTTTCATAGACAGATTAAGGACAGGTTTCATAGGATTAAACACTGGTTTCATGGACAGATTAAGGACTGGTTTCATAGACAGATTAAGGACTGGTTTCATGGACAGATTAAGGACCGGTTTCATAGACAGATTAAGGACTGGTTTCATGGACAGATTAAGGACTGGTTTCATAAACAGATTAAGGACTGGATTCAGACAGATTAAGGACTGGTTTCATACAGATTAAGGACTAGTTTCATGGACAGATTGAGGACTGGTTTCATAGACAGATTAAGGACTGGTTTCATGGACAGATTAAGAACAGGTTTCATAGACAGATTAAGGTTTCATAGACAGATTAAGGACTGGTTTCATAGACAGATTAAGGACCGGTTTCATAGACAGATTAAGGACTGGTTTCATGGACAGATTAAGGACTGGTTCATAGACAGATTAAGGACTGGTTTCATACAGATTAAGGACTAGTTTCATGGACAGATTGAGGACTGGTTTCATAGACAGATTAAGGACTGGTTTCATGGACAGATTAAGGACAGGTTTCATAGACAGATTAAGGACCGGTTTCATAGACAGATTAAGGACTGGTTTCATAGACAGATTAAGGACTGGTTTCATAGACAGATTAAGGACTGGTTTCATAGACAGATTAAGGACTGGTTTCATAGACAGATTAAGGACTGGTTTCATAGACAGATTAAGGACTGGTTTCATAGACAGATTAAGGACTGGTTTCATAGACAGATTAAGGACTGGTTTCATGGACAGATTAAGGACTGGTTTCATAGACAGATTAAGGACTGGTTTCATAGACAGATTAAGGACTGGTTTCATAGACAGATTAAGGACCGGTTTCATAGACAGATTAAGGACTGGTTTCATAGACAGATTAAGGATTGGTTTCATAGACAGATTAAGGACTGGTTTCATAAACAGATTAAGGACTGGTTTCATGGACATTAAGGACTGGATTCATAGACAGATTAAGGACTGGTTTCATACAGACAGATTTTCATGGACAGACTGGTTTCATAGACAGATTAAGGACTGGTTTCATGGACAGATTAAGGACAGGTTTCATAGACAGATTAAGGACTGGTTTCATAGACAGATTAAGGACTGGTTTCATAGACAGATTAAGGACCGGTTTCATAGACAGATTAAGGACTGGTTTCATAGACAGATTAAGGACTGGTTTCATATACAGATTAAGGACTGGTTTCATAGACAGATTAAGGACTGGTTTCATAGACAGATTAAGGACTGGTTTCATAGACAGATTAAGGACTGGTTGCATAGACAGATTAAATAGACAGATTGAGGACTGGTTTCATGGACAGATTAAGGACTGGTTTCATGGACAGATTAAGGACTGGTTTCATAGACAGATTAAGGACTGGTTTCATAGACAGATTAAGGACTGGTTTCATAGACAGATTAAGGACCGGTTTCATAGACAGATTAAGGACTGGTTTCATAGACAGATTAAGGACTGGTTTCATAGACAGATTAAGGATTGGTTTCATAGACAGATTAAGGACTGGTTTCAAGGACAGATTAAGGACTGGTTTCATGGACAGATTAAGGACTGGTTTCATGGACAGATTAAGGACTGGTTTCATGGACAGATTAAGGACTGGTTTCATAGACAGATTAAGGACTGGTTTCATAGACAGATTAAGGACTGGTTTCATCGACAGATTAAGGACTGGTTTCATAGACAGATTAAGGACTGGTTTCATACAGATTAAGGACCGGTTTCATAGACAGGTTAAGGACTGGTTTCATAGACAGATTAAGGACTGGTTTCATGGACAGATTGAGGACTGGTTTCATGGACAGATTAAGGACTGGTTTCATGGACAGATTAAGGACTGGTTTCATAGACAGATTAAGGACTGGTTTCATAGACAGATTAAGGACTGGTTTCATACAGATTAAGGACCGGTTTCATAGACAGATTAAGGACTGGTTTCATACAGATTAAGGACCGGTTCATAGACAGATTAAGGACTGGTTTCATAGACAGATTAAGGACTGGTTTCATAGACAGATTAAGGACTGGTTTCATAGACAGATTAAGGACTGGTTTCATAGACAGTTTAAGGACTAGTTTCATGGACAGATTGAGGACAGGTTTCATAGACAGATTAAGGACTGGTTTCATATACAGATTAAGGACTGGTTTCATAGACAGATTAAGGACTGGTTTCATGGACAGATTAAGGACTGGTTTCATGGACAGATTAAGGACTGGTTTCATAGTCAGATGAAGGACCGGTTTCATGGACAGATTAAGGACCGATAAACAGATTAAGGACTGTTTTCATGGACAGATTAAGGACCGGTTTCATAGACAGATTAAGGACTGGATTCATAGACAGATTAAGGACTGGTTTCATACAGATTAAGGACTAGTTTCATGGACAGATTGAGGACTGGTTTCATAGACAGATTAAGGACTGGTTTCATGGACAGATTAAGGACAAGTTTCATAGACAGATTAAGGACCGGTTTCATGGACAGATTAAGGACTGGTTTCATATACAGATTAAGGACTGGTTTCATAGACAGATTATGGACTGGTTTCGTGGACAGATTAAGGACTGGTTTCATGGACAGATTAAGGAATGGTTTCACGGACAGATTAAGGACTGGTTTCATAGACAGATTAAGGACAGGTTTCATAGACAGATTAAATACTGGTTTCATGGACAGATTAAGGACTGGTTTCATAGACAGATTAATAATAATAATATATGCCATTTATCAGACGCTTTTATCCAAAGGACTTACAGTCATGTGTGCATACATTCTACGATTGGTCCCGGGGAAACCCACTACCCCGGACTGGCCATTTACCAACTGAGCTACAGAAGGACCGGACAGATTAAGGACTGGTTTCATGGACAGATTAAGGACCGGTTTCATAGACAGATTAAGGACTGGTTTCATGGACAGATTAAGGACTTTCATAAACAGATTTGGTTTCATGGACAGATTAAGGACTGGATTCATAGACAGATTAAGGACTGGTTTCATACAGATTAAGGACTAGTTTCATGGACAGATTGAGGACTGGTTTCATAGACAGATTAAGGACTGGTTTCATGGACAGATTAAGGACTGGTTTCATAGACAGATTAAGGACCGGTTTCATAGACAGATTAAGGACTGGTTTCATAGACAGATTAAGGACCGGTTTCATAGACAGATTGGGGACTGGTTTCATAGATTAAGGACTGGTTTCATAGACAGATTAAGGACTGGTTTCATATACAGATTAAGGACTGGTTTCATAGACAGATTAAGGACTGGTTTCATGGACAGATTAAGGACTGGTTTCATGGACAGATTAAGGAATGGTTTCATGGACAGATTAAGGACTGGTTTCATAGACAGATTAAGGACAGGTTTCATAGACAGATTAAATACTGGTTTCATGGACAGATTAAGGACTGGTTTCATAGACAGATTAAGGACTGGTTTCATGGACAGATTAAGGACCGGTTTCATAGACAGATTAAGGACTGGTTTCATAGACAGTTTAAGGACCAGTTTAATGGACAGATTAAGGACTGGTTTCATAGACAGATTAAGGACTGGTTTCATAGATTAGGGACTGATTTCATAGACAGATTAAGGACTGGTTTCATACAGATTAAGGACTAGTTTCATGGACAGATTAAGGACCGGTTTCATGGACAGATGGACTGGTTTCATAGACAGATTAAGGACCGGTTTCATGGACAGATTAAGGACAGGTTTTATAGACAGATTAAGGACCGGTTTCATAGACAGATTAAGGACCGGTTTCATAGACAGATTAAGGACCGGTTTCATAGACAGATTAAGGACTGGTTTCATAGACAGATTAAGGACCGGTTTCATAGACAGATTAAAGACTGGTTTCATATACAGATTAAGGACTGGTTTCATAGACAGATTAAGGACTGGTTTCATGGACAGATTAAGGACTGGTTTCATGGACAGATTAAGGACAGGTTTAATGGACAGATTAAGGACTGGTTTCATGGACAGATTAAGGACCGGTTTCATAGACAGGTTAAGGACTGGTTTCATAGACAGATTAAGGACCGGTTTCATGGACAGATTAAGGACTGGTTTCATGGACAGATTAAGGACCGGTTTCATAGACAGGTTAAGGACTGGTTTCATAGACAGATTAAGCCTAGTACTGGACTAAAAACACTATACCATCGTTAGGTAGTGCTGGAGCGAATCTCTCCTCTGGGGCCAGGGTAACACTGAGGCAGTCACACAGTTGAACAATCCTCCTACACTGGGTGGATTTGGACTTGGTGGATGTGTGGCCTCCGTCAAGGATGTCGTGGAATTCGACTCGACCGATGCCGAAAATGCTAGTGGGGTAGAGAACGATCCACGTCTTCCTCCACGTTTTCTGTCGGGGACGGATACAGCAGTCAATCACCACCAATCGTTCTTTAAGCGTTGAAAGAAACTTCCATGACATCACTTTGAATTTGTAATCAGACGTGAATAGCCTTCAACATTTCTTCCAAGATTAGTAAAGACTGTCATCTATTAGCTCAGTGAAGTCCTGCAGATAATACAGCATCTCCGTAAACACTCACCTTTCCAAACTTGTTTCCCTTAACGTAGAGCATCCCCTCCTTGAAAACAACCTCCATCCTCTCCCTCTGTGTGAGGGAATCAAACAGTTCTTGACCTTTACCCGAGTGTAGCCTACGTCCTCTCTCAAGTCTGTTAGGTTATCCTCTAGTAAAACGCTGTAGTCTTTGTTCTAATTTCTGTTAGTTAGGTTATCCTGTAGTCTTTGTTCTAATTTCTGTTAGTTAGGTTATCCTGTAGTCTTTGTTCTAATTTCTGTTAGTTAGGTTATCCTGTAGTCTTTGTTCTAATTTCTGTTAGTTAGGTTATCCTGTAGTCTTTGTTCTAATTTCTGTTAGTTAGGTTATCCTCTAGTAAAACTCTGTAGTCTTTGTTCTAATTTCTGTTAGTTAGGTTATCCTCTAGTAAAAATCTGTAGTCTTCGTTCTAATTTCTGTTAGTTAGGTTAACCACCAGCGCCTCAGAGTTCAGCACCCTCCCCAAGTCTGTGTTAATACAGTCACATCCACCACTACCAACTGACAGTCAAGTCCCTTCCCCCCCCCTGCTGTGTTCCAGTCAACACAGCAGTCTGAGGTGATAGTGAACCTACAGATCAGCAGTAGCAAGTGGTCTGAGCTTCCCTTCCTTCCCCTCTACAAAACGTCATTTACCAGAGAAAGATACTCTTTTTCTCTCCATCTGACTTTTTAAAAAATGTTTTTTTTAAATATTTTTTTATATAAACAAGTAAATATATTTGATAAATTAAAAACAGATCGTACTGACATGATTAAACTCGTTCTTAGTAATTATCTAAAAATTCTTATCGTGTTCACCGTGGTTACGGAAGACACTCACACTTCCCTTTCTGAGAGTAATTCTATCGAAGGCCGTGGTATTGCAACACATATTGCTACAGTCCGAAGTTACTAAATCGTTCCACCGTCCATTAAAAATTACTTCCAGTGGAAAGTCTGATGTGGATCGTAAAATTGATTTATTAACGTTGCAGAGAAATGTAAAATTACATTTATAATACAAAACAGATAAAGAGAAATAAAGAGAGTTGCACAAAAAAAAAATAGTTCAACCTTTTATACATACAGAGCGATTCTGTCTTTATCTTATCAACCCCAGAGACAAGACAAATACATGTTTACTTCCTCAATTATCTGAGAAACAAGTCCATCACAGCCATGTCAGTCTCACACAGCCATGTCAGTCTCACACAGCCATGTCAGTCTCCATGTCAGTCTCACACAGCCATGTCAGTCTCACACAGCCATGTAAAGCAACCTGCTGGGTCAAAATCTTACGTCAAATACTATTTGCCGTGCACTTCGGGACAATCCCAATTGGTCCCCATTGTACCTGGCAAAACAAACCAGGCACAGCATTAAGTAGGTGACAGTATTCCCGTGTTGTACATTCAGAAGTCCATGGAGCTGTGTGCCAGGTAGTCTTTCCGTCCGATATTGGTGACCTGTTTGGTCTGCATGGCTTCCAGTTTGGGACAGTCTGTGATACGATGACCTAGACCACCGCAGAATGTACAGCCTCTCTCTCCTGGGGAACAGTAGCAAGAAAAAAACAGCAGGTAGGTTAGAATGGCGGAGGAACCAAGAGATGGCAGACATCTGGGCTACTAAAATCATACATTACAAGCAATACGCTTTTTCATTTTAAATAGTAACTTCTGTGAATAGAAACGGAGAAATGAGTGACAGAGAAGCAGCAGTAGCGATAGAAATGTATGAACAGAAAGAGAAATGTATGAACAGAAAGAGAAACACACAGTTGAAGTTGGGAAGTTCACATCCACTGAGGTCGGGGTCATTAAAACTCGTTTTTCAACCACTCCCACACATTTCTTGTTAACAAACTATTGTTTTGGTAAGTCGGTTAGGACATCTACTTTGTGCATGACACAAGTCATTTCACCATCAATTGTTTACAGACAGATTATTACCCTTATAATTCACTGTATCACAATTCCAATGGGTCAGAAGTTTTCATACACGAAGTGGAATGTGCCTTTAAACAGCTTGGAAAATTCCAGAAAATGATGTCATGGCTTTAGAAGCTTCTGATAGGTTAATTGACATTATTTGAGTCAATTGGAGGTGTACCTGTGGATGTATTTCAAACTCAGTGCCTCTTTGATTGACATCATGGGAGAATCAAAAGAAATCAGCCAAGACTTCAGAACAAAAAATTGTAGACCTCCACAAGTCTGGTTCATCCTTGGGAGCAATTTCCAAACACCTGAAGGTACCACGTTCATCTGTACAAACAATAGTACGCAAGTATAAACACCATGGGACCACGCAGCCGTCATACCGCTCAGGAAGGAGACGCATTCTGTCTCCTAGAGATGAACATACTTTGGTGCGAAAAGTGCAAATCAATCCCAGAACAACAGCAAAGGATCTTGTGAAGATGCTGAAGGAAACAGGTACAAAAGCATCTTATCCACAGTAAAACGAGTCCTATATCAACATAACCTGAAATGCTGCTCAGCAAGGAAGAAGCCACTGCTCCAAAACCGCCATAAAAAAGCCAGACTATGGTTTGCAACTGCACATGGGGACAAAGATCACACTTTTTGGAGAAATGTCTTCTGGTCTGATGAAACAAAAATAGAACTGTTTGGCCATAATGACCATCGTTATGTTTGGAGGAAAAGGGGGGAGGCTTGCAAGCCGAAGAACAACATCCCAACCGTGAAGCACGAGGATGGCAGCATCTTGTTGTGGGGGTGCTTTGCTGCAGGAGGGACTGGGGCACTTCACAAAATAGATGGCTTCATGAGGTAGGAACATTATGTGGATATATTGAAGCAACATCTCAAGACATCAGTCAGGAAGTTAAAGCTTGGTCGTAAATGGCTCTTCCAAATGGACAATGACCCCAAGCATTCTTCCAAAGTTGTGGCAAAATGGCTTAAGGACAACAAAGTCAAGGTATTGGAGTGGCCATCACAATTCAATTATATAAAATTTGTGGTCAGAACTGAAAAGCGTGTGCGAGCAAGGAGGCCTACAAACCTGACTCCGTTACACCAGCTCTGTCAGGAGGATTGGGCCAAAATTCACCCAACTTATTATGGGAAGCTTGTGAAGAATACCCGAAACGTTTGACCCAAGTTAAACAATTTAAAGGCAATGCTACCAAATAATAATTGAGTGTATGTAAACTTCTGACCCACTGGGAATGTGATGAAATAAATAAAAGCTGAAATAAATCATTCTCTCTACTATTATTCTGACACATCACATTCTTAAAATAAAGTGGTGATCCAGACTGACCTAAAACAGGGAATTTTTACTAGGATTAAAAGTCAGGAATTGTGAAAAACTGAGTTTAAATGTTTTTGGCAAAGGTGTATGTAGACTTCTGACTTCAACTGTAGGGTGTAGGGGTTAGTTAGGGTGTAGGGGTTAGTTAGGGTGTAGGGGTTAGTTAGCGTGTATGTAGTTAGGGTGTAGGGGTTAGTTAGGGTGTAGGGGTTAGTTAGGGTGTAGGGGTTAGTTAGGGTGTAGGGGTTAGTTAGCGTGTAGGGGTTAGTTAGGGTGTAGGGGTTAGTTAGGGTGTAGGGGTTAGTTAGGGTGTAGGGGTTAGTTAGGGTGTAGGGGTTAGTTAGGGTGTATGTGGTTAGGGTGTAGGGGTTAGTTAGCGTGTATGTAGTTAGGGTGTAGGGGTTAGTTAGGGTGTATGTAGTTAGGGTGTAGGGGTTAGTTAGGGTGTAGGGGTTAGTTAGCGTGTATGTAGTTAGGGTGTAGGGGTTAGTTAGCGCGTATGTAGTTAGGGTGTAGGGGTTAGTTAGGGTGTATGTAGTTAGGGTGTAGGGGTTAGTTAGCGTGTATGTAGTTAGGGTGTATGTAGTTAGGGTGTAGGGGTTAGTTAGGGTGTATGTAGTTAGGGTGTAGGGGTTAGTTAGGGTGTATGTAGTTAGGGTGTAGGGGTTAGTTAGGGTGTATGTAGTTAGGGTGTAGGGGTTAGTTAGCGTGTATGTAGTTAGGGTGTAGGGGTTAGTTAGGGTGTATGTAGTTAGGGTGTAGGGGTTAGTTAGGGTGTATGTAGTTAGGGTGTAGGGGTTAGTTAGCGTGTATGTAGTTAGGGTGTAGGGGTTAGTTAGGGTGTAGGGGTTAGTTAGGGTGTATGTAGTTAGGGTGTAGGGGTTAGTTAGGGTGTATGTAGTTAGGGTGTAGGGGGTAGTTAGGGTGTAGGGGTTAGTTAGGGTGTATGTAGTTAGGGTGTAGGGGGCAGTTAGGGTGTATGTAGTTAGGGTGTAGGGGTTAGTTAGCGTGTATGTAGTTAGGGTGTAGGGGTTAGTTAGCGTGTATGCAGTTAGGGTGTAGGGGTTAGTTAGGGTGTATGTAAACTTCTGACTTCAACTGCATATATGTGTGTGTGTGTATATATATATATATATATATATATATATATATATATATATATAGAGAGAGAGAGAGAGAGAGGAAGGAAGGAGAGAAAGTAAGTAGCAGAACGAGACCAGGATAGTGCGCGTTACCTCCGATATCCAGCATGGTCTCGTCTCCTGTCTGTAGGACCTGTAGAACAGGGGGAACCTTTTGCTTGGCTTCTATCAGCAGGGCCTTCAGATCCATCAGCACCGACTCATCTACAGGAGGATTTCAGGGTTGTGAACAATAAGAACCAAAATAAGAGGACTGCAATAGCGAGGAACTACCTGGACTTATCCAAACATCAGTTTTATTTTCTGTTGCAAATTATTGTGTTTAAAAAAAAAAAAAAAAAATTCTGTTAATTAAGTATCTTAATGGAATTACAACACAGGGCATTAGACAGGTGTTTCCTCTACAGATCTGTTTTAAGGGGCATCTGATTCAACAGCCATGGATACAGACCCCAGAACATGGTACATGGATACAGACCCCAGAACATGGTACATGGATACAGACCCCAGAACATGGTACATGGATACAGACCCCAGAACATGGTACATGGATACAGACCCCAGAACATGGTACATGGATACAGACCCCAGAACATGGTTCATGGATACAGACCCCAGAACATGGTACATGGATACAGACCCCAGAACATGGTACATGGATACAGACCCCAGAACATGGTACAACAGCCATGGATACAGACCCCAGAACATGGTACATGGATACAGACCCCAGAACATGGTACATGGATACAGACCCCAGAACATGGTACATGGATACAGACCCCAGAACATGGTTCATGGATACAGACCCCAGAACATGGTTCATGGATACAGACCCCAGAACATGGTTCAACAGCCATGGATACAGACCCCAGAACATGGTACATGGATACAGACCCCAGAACATGGTACATGGATACAGACCCCAGAACATGGTTCATGGATACAGACCCCAGAACATGGTTCATGGATACAGACCCCAGAACATGGTTCAACAGCCATGGATACAGACCCCAGAACATGGTTCATGGATACAGACCCCAGAACATGGTACATGGATACAGACCCCAGAACATGGTACATGGATACAGACCCCAGAACATGGTTCATGGATACAGACCCCAGAACATGGTTCATGGATACAGACCCCAGAACATGGTTCAACAGCCATGGATACAGACCCCAGAACATGGTACATGGATACAGACCCCAGAACATGGTTCATGGATACAGACCCCAGAACATGGTTCATGGATACAGACCCCCAGAACATGGTTCATGGATACAGACCCCAGAACATGGTTCATGGATACAGACCCCAGAACATGATACATGGATACAGACCCCAGAACATGATACATGGATACAGACCCCAGAACATGGTTCAACAGCCATGGATACAGACCCCAGAACATGGTTCATGAATACAGACCCCAGAACATGGTACATGGATACAGACCCCAGAACATGGTACATGGATACAGACCCCAGAACATGGTTCATGGATACAGACCCCATAACATGGTTCAACAGCCATGGATACAGACCCCAGAACATGGTACATGGATACAGACCCCAGAACATGGTACATGGACACAGACCCCAGAACATGGTACATGGATACAGACCCCAGAACATGGTACATGGATACAGACCCCAGAACATGATACATGGATACAGACCCCAGAACATGATACATGGATACAGACCCCAGAACATGGTTCATGGATACAGACCCCAGAACATGGTTCATGGATACAGACCCCAGAACATGATACATGGATACAGACCCCAGAACATGATACATGGATACAGACCCCAGAACATGGTTCAACAGCCATGGATACAGACCCCAGAACATGGTTCATGAATACAGACCCCAGAACATGGTACATGGATACAGACCCCAGAACATGGTTCATGGATACAGACCCCAGAACATGGTTCATGGATACAGACCCCAGAACATGGTACATGGATACAGACCCCAGAACATGGTTCATGGATACAGACCCCAGAACATGGTTCATGGATACAGACCCCAGAACATGGTACATGGATACAGACCCCAGAACATGGTACATGGATACAGACCCCAGAACATGGTACATGGATACAGACCCCAGAACATGATACATGGATACAGACCCCAGAACATGATACATGGATACAGACCCCAGAACATGGTTCATGGATACAGACCCCAGAACATGGTTCATGGATACAGACCCCAGAACATGATACATGGATACAGACCCCAGAACATGGTTCATGGATACAGACCCCAGAACATGGTTCAACAGCCATGGATACAGACCCCAGAACATGGTTCATGAATACAGACCCCAGAACACGGTACATGGATACAGACCCCAGAACATGGTTCATGGATACAGACCCCAGAACATGGTTCATGGATACAGACCCCAGAACATGGTACATGGATACAGACCCCAGAACATGGTTCATGGATACAGACCCCAGAACATGGTTCATGGATACAGACCCCAGAACATGGTACATGGATACAGACCCCAGAACATGGTTCAACAGCCATGGATACAGACCCCAGAACATGGTTCATGGATACAGACCCCAGAACATGGTTCATGGATACAGACCCCAGAACATGATTCATGGATACAGACCCCAGAACATGATACATGGATACAGACCCCAGAACATGGTTCATGGATACAGACCCCAGAACATGGTTCATGGATACAGACCCCAGAACATGGTTCATGGATACAGACCCCAGAACATGGTACATGGATACAGACCCCAGAACATGGTACATGGATACAGACCCCAGAACATGGTTCATGGATACAGACCCCAGAACATGGTTCATGGATACAGACCCCAGAACATGGTACATGGATACAGACCCCAGAACATGGTTCATGGATACAGACCCCAGAACATGGTTCATGGATACAGACCCCAGAACATGGTTCATGGATACAGACCCCAGAACATGGTTCATGGATACAGACCCCAGAACATGGTTCATGGATACAGACCCCAGAACATGGTTCATGGATACAGACCCCAGAACATGGTTCATGGATACAGACCCCAGAACATGGTACATGGATACAGACCCCAGAACATGGTTCATGGATGCAGACCCCAGAACATGATTCATGGATACAGACCCCAGAACATGATACATGGATACAGACCCCAGAACATGGTACATGGATACAGACCCCAGAACATGGTACATGGATACAGACCCCAGAACATGGTTCATGGATACAGACCCCAGAACATGGTTCATGGATACAGACCCCAGAACATGGTACATGGATACAGACCCCAGAACATGGTTCATGGATACAGACCCCAGAAAATGGTTCATGGATACAGACCCCAGAACATGGTTCATGGATACAGACCCCAGAACATGGTACATGGATACAGACCCCAGAACATGGTTCATGGATAGACCCCAGAACATGGTTCATGGATACAGACCCCAGAACATGGTACATGGACACAGACCCCAGAACATGGTACATGGATACAGACCCCAGAACATGGTACATGGATACAGACCCCAGAACATGATACATGGATACAGACCCCAGAACATGGTTCATGGATACAGACCCCAGAATATGATACATGGATACAGACCCCAGAACATGATACATGGATACAGACCCCAGAACATGGTTCAACAGCCATGGATACAGACCCCAGAACATGGTTCATGAATACAGACCCCAGAACACGGTACATGGATACAGACCCCAGAACATGGTTCATGGATACAGACCCCAGAACATGGTTCATGGATACAGACCCCAGAACATGGTACATGGATACAGACCCCAGAACATGGTTCATGGATACAGACCCCAGAACATGGTTCATGGATACAGACCCCAGAACATGGTACATGGATACAGACCCCAGAACATGGTTCATGGATACAGACCCCAGAACATGGTTCATGGATACAGACCCCAGAACATGGTTCATGGATACAGACCCCAGAACATGATTCATGGATACAGACCCCAGAACATGATACATGGATACAGACCCCAGAACATGGTACATGGATACAGACCCCAGAACATGGTACATGGATACAGACCCCAGAACATGGTTCATGGATACAGACCCCAGAACATGGTACATGGATACAGACCCCAGAACATGGTACATGGATACAGACCCCAGAACATGGTTCATGGATATACAGACCCCAGAACATGGTACATGGATACAGACCCCCAGAACATGGTTCATGGATACAGACCCCAGAACATGGTTCATGGATACAGACCCCAGAACATGGTTCATGGATACAGACCCCAGAACATGGTTCTATGGATACAGACCCCAGAACATGGTTCATGGATACAGACCCCAGAACATGGTTCATGGATACAGACCCCAGAACATGGTTCATGGATACAGACCCCAGAACATGGTACATGGATACAGACCCCAGAACATGGTTCATGGATGCAGACCCCAGAACATGATTCATGGATACAGACCCCAGAACATGATACATGGATACAGACCCCAGAACATGGTACATGGATACAGACCCCAGAACATGGTACATGGATACAGACCCCAGAACATGGTTCATGGATACAGACCCCAGAACATGGTACATGGATACAGACCCCAGAACATGGTACATGGATACAGACCCCAGAACATGGTACATGGATACAGACCCCAGAACATGATTAATGGATACAGACCCCAGAACATGGTTCATGGATACAGACCCCAGAACATGGTACATGGATACAGACCCCAGAACATGGTTCATGGATAGACCCCAGAACATGGTTCATGGATACAGACCCCAGAACATGGTACATGGACACAGACCCCAGAACATGGTACATGGATACAGACCCCAGAACATGGTACATGGATACAGACCCCAGAACATGATACATGGATACAGACCCCAGAACATGATACATGGATACAGACCCCAGAACATGGTTCATGGATACAGACCCCAGAACATGGTTCATGGATACAGACCCCAGAGAACATGGATACAGACCCCAGAACATGATACATGGATACAGACCCCAGAACATGGTTCATGGATACAGACCCCAGAACATGGTTCATGGATACAGACCCCAGAACATGGTTCATGGATACAGACCCCAGAACATGATTCATGGATACAGACCCCAGAACATGATACATGGATACAGACCCCAGAACATGATACATGGATATAGACCCCAGAACATGGTTCATGGATACAGACCCCAGAACATGGTTCATGGATACAGACCCCAGAACATGGTACATGGATACAGACCCCAGAACATGGTACATGGATACAGACCCCAGAACATGGTACATGGATACAGACCCCAGAACATGGTTCATGGATACAGACCCCAGAACATGGTACATGGATACAGACCCCAGAACATGGTACATGGATACAGACCCCAGAACATGGTACATGGATACAGACCCCAGAACATGGTTCATGGATACAGACCCCAGAACATGGTTCATGGATACAGACCCCAGAACATGGTTCATGGATACAGACCCCAGAACATGGTTCATGGATACAGACCCCAGAACATGGTTCATGGATACAGACCCCAGAACATGGTTCATGGATACAGACCCCAGAACATGGTACATGGATACAGACCCCAGAACATGGTTCATGGATGCAGACCCCAGAACATGATTCATGGATACAGACCCCAGAACATGATACATGGATACAGACCCCAGAACATGGTACATGGATACAGACCCCAGAACATGGTACATGGATACAGACCCCAGAACATGGTTCATGGATACAGACCCCAGAACATGGTTCAACAGCCATGGATACAGACCCCAGAACATGGTTCATGGATACAGACCCCAGAACATGGTACATGGATACAGACCCCAGAACATGGTTCATGGATACAGACCCCAGAACATGGTACATGGATACAGACCCCAGAACATGGTACATGGATACAGACCCCAGAACATGGTACATGGATACAGACCCCAGAACATGATTAATGGATACAGACCCCAGAACATGATTCATGGATACAGACCCCAGAACATGGTTCAACAGCCATGGATACAGACCCCCAGAACATGGTTCATGGATACAGACCCCAGAACATGGTTCATCATACAGACCCCAGAACATGGTTCATGGATACAGACCCCAGAACATGGTTCAACAGCCATGGATACAGACCCCCAGAACATGGTTCATGGATACAGACCCCAGAACATGGTTCATGGATACAGACCCCAGAACATGATTCATGGATACAGACCCCAGAACATGGTTCAACAGCCATGGATACAGACCCCAGAACATGGTACATGGATACAGACCCCAGAACATGGTTCATGGATACAGACCCCAGAACATGATTCATGGATCAGACCCCAGAACATTACATGGATACAGACCCCAGAACATCATGGATACAGACCCCAGAACATGGTACATGGATACAGACCCCAGAACATGGTTCATGGATACAGACCCCAGAACATGGTACATGGATACAGACCCCAGAACATGGTTCATGGATACTCCCCAGAACATGGTTCATGGATACAGACCCCAGAACATGGTTCTGGATACAGACCCCAGAACATGGTTCAACAGCCATGGATACAGACCCCAGAACATGGTTCATGGATACAGACCCCAGAACATGGTTCATGGATACAGACCCCAGAACATGATTCATGGATACAGACCCCAGAACATGGTTCAACAGCCATGGATACAGACCTTCCATGGTACATGGATACAGACCCCAGAACATGGTTCATGGATACAGACCCCAGAACATGATTCATGGATACAGACCCCAGAACATTACTGGATACAGACCCCAGAACATGGTACATGGATACAGACCCCAGAACATGGTACATGGATACAGACCCCAGAACATGGTTCATGGATACAGACCAGAACATTACATCTACCCCCAGAACATGGTACATGGATACAGACCCCAGAACATGGTACATGGATACAGACCCCAGAACTGGTTCATGGATACAGACCCCAGAACATGGTACATGGATACAGACCCCAGAACATGGTTCATGGATACAGACCCCAGAACATGGTTCATGGATACAGACCCCAGAACATGGTTCATGGATACAGACCCCAGAACATGGTTCATGGATACAGACCCCAGAACATCATGGATACAGACCCCAGAACATGGTTCAACAGCCATGGATACAGACCCAGAACATGGTACATGGATACAGACCCCAGGTTACATGGATACAGACCCCAGAACATGGTACATGGATACAGACCCAGAACATGTTATACAGACCCCAGAACATCTACATGGATACAGACCCCAGAACATGGTTCATGGATCCCTCTAGGACCCCAGAACATGTTACATGGATACAGACCCCAGAACATGGTTCATGGATACAGACCCCAGAACATGGTTCATGGATACAGACCCCAGAACATGGTTCATGGATACAGACCCCAGAACATGGTTCATGGATACAGACCCCAGAACATGGTTCTGGATACAGACCCCAGAACATGGTTCATGGATACAGACCCCAGAACATGGTTCAACAGCCATGGATACAGACCCCAGAACATGGTTCATGGATACTCTCTGATACATGGATACAGACCCCAGAACATGGTTCATGGATACAGACCCCAGAACATGGTTCAGCCATGGATACAGACCCCAGAACATGGTTCATGGATACAGACCCAGGTTACTCTACAGACCCCAGAACATGCAACAGGTTACCAACATGATGGCTAAATGTTGAGGAATCAGGTTGGCTCTTTCTCTACCACCAGCCTTTGTTGATGAAAGTGGTGGCGATCCCAGTCTTCCCTGATCGCCAGGTTACTCCTGTGGACTAGAACCACAACAACTCACTGTTTTTCAGTCAGTCGGTGGATAGTCTGATTATAGAGAGGAATACATGAGATTTAGGGGTACCAATAACGTCACTTGAGGAGATATGAGCAGATTATCATAGAAGAAACCAGGGTTGTACTCTGCCTCTAGGCCAGGTTACTCTCCCTCTAGGCCAGGTTACTCTCTCTCTAGGCCAGGTTACTCTCTCTCTAGGCCAGGTTACTCTGCCTCTAGGCCAGGTTACTCTCCCTCTAGGCCAGGTTACTCTCTCTCTAGGCCAGGTTACTCTCTCTCTAGGCCAGGTTACTCTCCCTCTAGGCCAGGTTACTCTTCCTCTAGGCCAGGTTACTCTTCCTCTAGGCCAGGTTACTCTGCCTCTAGGCCAGGTTACTCTCCCTCTAGGTCAGGCCAGGTTACTCTCTCTCTAGGCCAGGTTACTCTCCCTCTAGGTCAGGCCAGGTTACTCTCTCTCTAGGCCAGGTTACTCTCCCTCTAGGTCAGGCCAGGTTACTCTCCCTCTAGGCCAGGTTACTCTGCCTCTAGGCCAGGTTACTCTGCCTCTAGGCCAGGTTACTCTCCCTCCCTCTAGGCCAGGTTACTCTCCCTCTAGGCCAGGTTACTCTCCCTCTAGGCCAGGTTACTCTCCCTCTAGGCCAGGTTACTCTCCCTCTGAGGCCAGGTTACTCTCCCTCTAATCATATTGTTATTGATTTCTGGCCAGGTTAATATCTCTCTAGGCCAGGTTATTCTCCCTCTAGGCCAGGTTACTCTCTCTCTAGGCCAGGTTACTCTCTCTCTAGGCCAGGTTACTCTCCCTCTAGGCCAGGTTATTCTCCCTCTATGCCAGGTTACTCTCTCTCTAGGCCAGGTTATCTCTCTCTGGCATTATTCTCCCTCTATAGTTGACTCTCTCTCTATAGCAGGTTACTCTCCCTCTAGGCCAGGTTACTCTCTCTCTAGGCCAGGTTACTCTCTCTCTAGGCTTAAACTCTCTCTCTGGCCAGGTTACTCTCTCTCTAGGCCAGGTTACTCTCTCTCTAGGCCAGGTTACTCTCCCTCTAGGCCAGGTTACTCCCTCTAGCCAGGTTACTCTGCTCTAGGCCAGGTTACTCTCAGCACATTGTGGTAACTGCTGATGAAAACGGCTTTGATCAAATCATATTGATTGATTGATTTCTGACTGTAAATTTGCTCTGGATAAGATTGTTCTGCTAAATGACCAAAATGTAATGTAAAAAAAAAAAAGCCCAGTTGATTAATTGAGATGTAAAGTCTTACCATAGTTCTTATCTCCTCTGGCATATCATAGTTGACTAAATGCTAATGCTAAATCCAGACCTTTAAATGCTACAATAGCCACCAACACATCCTTCTTCCCTTCCTTAAAAGCCTTGATGGCTTTGGTACGCTCCTCCTGGTCTGGAAACACATAGCAGAGTGGGAATGAAATAGCCCTATTTAGGTAGTCCCAGCAGGTGTTGCCTGGTGATGCTAACGCTAAATGCTAATGCTAAATGCTAACGCTAAATGCTAAATGAAAGAAGAAGTTAAAAGGCCTTGATGGCCTTGGTACGCTCCTCCTGGTCTGGAAACACATATCAGAGTGGGAATGAAATAGCCCTATTTAAGTAGTCCCAGCAGGTGTTGCCTGGTGATGCTAACGCTAAATGCTAATGCTAAATGCTAACGCTAAATGCTAAATGAAAGAAGAAGTTAAAGGCCTTGATGGCCTTGGTACGCTCCTCCTGGTCTGGAAACACATATCAGAGTGGGAATGAAATAGCCCTATTTAAGTAGTCCCAGCAGGTGTTGCCTGGTGATGCTAACGCTAAATGCTAATGCTAAATGCTAACGCTAAATGCTAAATGAAAGAAGAACTTAAAAGGCCTTGATGGCCTTGGTACGCTCCTCCTGGTCTGGAAACACATAGCAGAGTGGGAATGAAATAGCACCCCTATTTAGGTAGTCCCAGCAGGAAGAGAAGGGGTTTTACTCTTACAATTTCCTCCACTCCCTTTCAGCACTAGGGCACATGTTAAGGGCAGGGTGGTTGAGGTAGGAAAACTAAGGGGGTTAAAACTTTAGTCCCAAGGGACTTGCTCATGTTACTCACGACTCATGTGTGCATACATTCTACGTATGATCTTACCGCCATGCTCTACCAACTGAGCTACAGAAGGACCATCTTACCTTTTCCTCCGTGGATAGCCACAGCCTCCACTCCTTTTAGCAGGAGATATTCATGAATGGCGTCCACGTCTGCTTTCTTCTCAGCAAACATCAACACCTGGGTGACAGAGAACAACACTACCATCTTACCATCTGATTAAACACACAACAACACTACCATCTTACCATCTGATGAAACACACAACAACACTACCATCTTACCATCTGATGAAACACACAACAACACTACCATCTTACCATCTGATTAAACACACAACAACACTACCATCTTACCATCTGATGAAACACACAACAACACTACCATCTTACCATCTGATGAAACACACAACAACACTACCATCTTACCATCTGATTAAACACACAACAACACTACCATCTTACCATCTGATTAAACACACAACAACACTACCATCTTACCATCTGATTAAACACACAACAACACTACCATCTTACCATCTGATTAAACACACAACAACACTACCTTCTTCTTCTTCTTGTTACTAATCGGAGGAGGGGCTGTTACTAACCAGAGGAGGAGGGGCTGTTACTAACCAGAGGAGGAGTTGTTACTAACCAGAGGAGGGGTTGTTACTAACCAGAGGAGGAGGGGTTGTTACTAACCAGAGGATGAGGGGTTGTTACTAACCAGAGGAGGAGGGTTAACTAACCAGAGGAGGAGGGTTGTTACTAACCAGAGGAGGGCTGTTACTAACCAGAGGGGTTGTTACTAAACAGAGGAGGGGTTGTTACTAACCAGAGGAGGGGCTGTTACTAACACGAAGGAGGGCTGTTACTAACCAGAGGAGGAGGCTGTTACTAACCAGAGGAGGGGTTGTTACTAACCAGAGGAGGTTGTTACTAACCAGAGGAGGGGGGGCTGTTACTAACCAGAGGAGGAGGGGCTGTTACTAACCAGAGGATGAGGGCTGTTACTAACCAGAGGATGAGGGCTGTTACTAACCAGAGGATGAGGGGTTGTTACTAACCAGAGGATGAGGGTTGTTACTAACCAGAGGATGAGGGTTGTTACTAACCAGAGGAGGAGGGGTTGTTACTAACCAGAGGAGGAGGGGTTGTTACTAACCAGAGGAGGAGGGGTTGTTACTAACCAGAGGAGGAGGGGGGTTGTTACTAACCAGAGGAGGAGGGGTTGTTACTAACCAGAGGAGGGGTTGTTACTAACCAGAGGAGGGGTTGTTACTAACCAGAGGAAGGAGGGGCTGTTACTAACCAGAGGAGGGGCTGTTACTAACCAGAGGAGGGTTGTTACTAACCAGAGGAGGGGTTGTTACTAACCAGAGGAGGTTGTTACTAACCAGAGGAGGGGTTGTTACTAACCAGAGGAGGGTTGTTACTAACCAGGAGGGTTGTTACTAACCAGAGGATGAGGAGCTGTTACTAACCAGAGGATGAGTTAGCTGTTACTAACCAGAGGAGAGGGCTGTTACTAACCGAAGGATGAGGGGCTGTTACTAACCAGAGGATGAGGGGTTGTTACTAACCAGAGGATGAGGGGTTGTTACTAACCAGAGGAGGGGGGTTGTTACTAACCAGAGGAGGAGGGGTTGTTACTAACCAGAGGAGGAGGGGTTGTTACTAACCAGAGGAGGAGGGGTTGTTACTAACCAGAGGAGGAGGGTTGTTACTAACCAGAGGAGGGGTTGTTACTAACCAGAGGAGGGGTTGTTACTAACCAGAGGAGGGAGTTGTTACTAACCAGAGGAGGGGCTGTTACTAACCAGAGGAGGGGTTGTTACTAACCGAAGGAGGGGCTGTTACTAACCAGAGGAGGGCTGTTACTAACCAGAGGAGGGGTTGTTACTAACCAGAGGAGGGGTTGTTACTAACCAGAGGAGGGGTTGTTACTAACCAGAGGAGGGGTTGTTACTAACCAGAGGGAGGGGTTGTTACTAACCAGAGGAGGGGTTGTTACTAACCAGAGGAGGGGCTGTTACTAACCAGAGGAGGGGTTGTTACTAACCGGAGGAGGGGCTGTTACTAACCGGATGAGGGTTGTTACTAACCAGAGGATGAGGGGTTGTTACTAACCAGAGGAGGGGAGTTGTTACTAACCAGAGGATGAGGGTTGTTGCTAACCAGAGGATGAGGTTGTTGCTAACCAGAGGATGAGGTTATTGCTAACCGAGGATGAGGGTTGTTGCTAACCAGAGGATGAGGGCTGTTACTAACCAGAGGAGGAGGGGTTGTTACTAACCAGAGGAGGAGGGGCTGTTACTAACCAGAGGAGGGGGGTTGTTACTAACCAGAGGAGGAGGGCTGTTACTAACCAGAGGAGGAGGGGTTGTTACTAACCAGAGGAGGAGGGGCTGTTACTAACCAGAGGAGGAGGGTTGTTACTAACCAGAGGAGGAGAGGTTGTTACTAACCAGAGGAGGAGGGGTTGTTACTAACCAGAGGAGGAGGGTTGTTACTAACCAGAGGAGGGGTTGTTACTAACCGAAGAGGAGGGGCTGTTACTAACCAGAGGAGGGGGTTACTAACAGAGGAGGGTTGTTACTAACCAGAGGAGGGGCTGTTACTAACCAGAGGAGGGGTTGTTACTAACCAGAGGAGGGGTTGTTACTAACCAGAGGAGGGTTGTTACTAACCAGGGAGGGGTTGTTACTAACCAGAGGAGGGGTTGTTACTAACCAGAGGAGGGGTTGTTACTAACCAGAGGAGGAGGGGTTGTTACTAACCAGAGGAGGGGGTTACTAACCGAAGAAGGGCTGTTACTAACCAGAGGAGGGGTTGTTACTAACCAGAGGAGGGGTTGTTACTAACCAGAGGAGGGGTTGTTACTAACCAGAGGAGGTTGTTACTAACCAGAGGAGGGCTGTTACTAACCAGAGGAGGGTTGTTACTAACCAGAGGAGGGGTTGTTACTAACCAGAGGAGGGGTTGTTACTAACCAGAGGAGGGTTGTTACTAACCAGAGGAGGGGTTGTTACTAACCAGAGGAGTTGTTACTAACCAGAGGAGGGGTTGTTACTAACCGGAGGAGGAGGGCTGTTACTAACCGGAGGAGGAGGGGCTGTTACTAACCAGAGGAGGGGTTCGTTACTAACCGGATGAGGGGGTTGTTACTAACCAGAGGAGGAGGGTTGTTACTAACCAGAGGAGGGTTGTTACTAACCGGAGGAGGAGGGCTGTTACTAACCAGGAGGAGGGGTTGTTACTAACCAGAGGAGGGTTGTTACTAACCAGAGGAGGGGTCATTACTAACCAGAGGAGGTTGTTACTAACCAGAGGAGGGGTTGTTACTAACCAGAGGAGGAGGGGTGTTACTCACCAGAGGAGGGGTTGTTACTAACCAGAGGAGGGGTTGTTACTAACCGGAGGAGGGTTATTACTAACCAGAGGAGGAGGGTTGTTACTAACCAGAGGATGAGGGTTGTGCAACCAGAGAGGGGTTGTTACTAACCAGAGGAGGAGGGTTGTTACTAACCAGAGGATGAGGGTTGTTACTAACCAGAGGAGGAGGGTTGTTACTAACCAGAGGAGAGGTTGTTACTAACCAGAGGAGAGGGTTGTTACTAACCAGAGGAGGAGGTTGTTACTAACCAGAGGAGGAGGGGTTGTTACTAACCAGAGGAGGGCTGTTACTAACCAGAGGAGGAGGGGGTTGTTACTAACCAGAGGAGTTGTTACTAACCAGAGGAGGAGGGTTGTTACTAACCAGAGGAGGAGGGGTTGTTACTAACCAGAGGAGGAGGTTGTTACTAACAGAGGAGGTTGTTACTAACCAGAGGAGGGGTTATTTACTAACCAGAGGAGGGAGTTGGTACTAACCGAAGAAGGGGCTGTTACTAACCAGAGGAGGGGTTGTTACTAACCAGAGGAGGGGTTGTTACTAACCAGAGGAGATTACTAACCAGAGGAGAGAGTTGTTTACTAACCAGAGATTGTTACTAACCAGAGGAGGGGTTATTACTAACCAGAGGAGGGTTATTACTAACAGAGGAGGGAGGGTTGTTACTAACCAGAGGAGGGGTTGTTACTAACCAGAGGAGGGGTTGTTACTAACAGGAGAGGGCTGTTACTAACCGGAGGAGGAGGGGCTGTTACTAACCAGAGAGGGGTTGTTACTAACCGGAGAGGGGTTATTACTAACCAGAGGAGAGGAGTTGTTACTAACCAGAGGAGGGGTTGTTACTAACCAGAGGAGGGGCTATTACTAACTAACCAGAGGAGGAGAATTGTTACTAACCCAGAGGAGGAGAGGAGGAGAAATTGTTACTAACCAGAGGAGGGGGTTATTACTAACCCAGAGGAGGAGCTGTTACTACCAGAGGAGGGTTGTTACTAACCAGAGGAGGAGGGTTGTTACTAACCAGAGGAGGAGGGTTGTTACTATTGAGGAGAGGAGAGTGCGTTACTAACCAGAGGAGGAGAAGTTATTACTAACCGGAGGAGGGAGTGGGTACTAACCAGAGGAGGGGCTTGTTACTAACCAGAGGAGGGGCTGTTACTCACCCAGAGGAGGGGTTGTTACTAACCAGAGGAGGAGGGGTTGTTACTAACCAGAGGAGGAGGGGTTGTTACTAACCAGAGGAGGAGGGTTGTTACTAACCAGAGGAGGAGGGAGTTGTTACTAACCAGAGGAGGAGTTGTTACTAACCAGAGGAGGAGGGGTTTATTTACTAACCCAGGAGGAGGAGTTGTTACTAACCAGAGGAGGGAGGTTTGTTACTAGCCAGAGGAGGGCTGTTACTAACCAGAGGGGTTGTTACTAACCAGGAGGTTGTTACTAACCAGAAGGAAGGCTGTTACTAACCGAAGGAGGGGCTGTTACTAACCGAGGAGGGGCTGTTACTAACCAGAGGAGGGGCTGTTACTAACCGAGGAGGGGCTGTTACTAACAGAGGAGGGACTGTTACCCCAACCAGAGGAGGGGCTGTTACTAACCAGAGGAGGGAATGTTACTAACCAGAGAGGAATTGTTAATGACCGGAGGAGGTGTGCCTTTCAAAGGAGAAATTATTTACTAACAGGAGGAGAGCTGTTACTAACCGGAGGAGAGGTGTACGTCACCAGGAGAGTTGTTACTCTTTTAGAGGAGGAGGGTTATTACTAACAGAGGAGGAGGGTTATTACAAACAGAGGAGGGAGGGTGTGCAACAGAGGAGGTTGACAGCCCTCCACCAGAGGAGGAGGGGTGTTACGAACGGAAAGGAGGTTATTACTAACTCAGAGGGAGGAGGGTTATTTACTAACAGGAGGAGGGTTGTTACTAAACAGAGGAGGAGGGTTATTACTAACAGAGGAAGGTATTACTAACCAGAGGAGGAGGGGTTGTTACTAACCAGAGGAGGAGGGGTTGTTACTAACCAGAGGAGGAGGGGTTGTTACTAACCAGAGGAGGAGGGGTTGTTACTAACCAGAGGAGGAGGGGTTGTTACTAACCAGAGGAGGAGGGGTTGTTACTAACCAGAGGAGGAGGGGTTGTTACTAACCAGAGGAGGAGGGGTTGTTACTAACCAGAGGAGGAGGGGTTGTTACTAACCAGAGGAGGAGGGGTTGTTACTAACCAGAGGAGGAGGGGCTGTTACTAACCAGAGGAGGAGGGGCTGTTACTAACCAGAGGAGGGGTTGTTACTAACCAGAGGAGGGTTGTTACTAACCAGAGGAGGAGGGGCTGTTACTAACCAGAGGAGGAGGGGCTGTTACTAACCAGAGGAGGGGTCTGTTACTAACCAGAGGAGGGGTTGTTACTAACCAGAGGAGGAGGGGTTGTTACTAACCAGAGGAGGAGGGGTTGTTACTAACCAGAGGAGGAGGGTTGTTACTAACCAGAGGAGGAGGGGTTGTTACTAACCAGAGGAGGAGGGGTTGTTACTAACCAGAGGAGAGGGTTGTTACTAACCAGAGGAGGGGCTGTTACTAACCAGAGGAGGGGTTGTTACTAACCAGAGGAGAGGGTTGTTACTAACCAGAGGAGGAGGGGCTGTTACTAACCGAGAGGAGGGGCTGTTACTAACCAGAGGAGGAGGGGCTGTTACTAACCAGAGGAGGGGCTGTTACTAACCAGAGGAGGGGCTGTTACTAACCAGAGGGAGGGGCTGTTACTAACCAGAGGAGGGGCTGTTACTAACCAGAGGAGGGGTTGTTACTAACCAGAGGAGGGGTTGTTACTAACCAGAGGAGGAGGCTGTTACTAACCGAGAGGAGGGGCTGTTACTAACCAGAGGATGAGGGGTTGTTACTAACCAGAGGATGAGGGGTTGTTACTAACCAGAGGATGAGGGGTTGTTACTAACCAGAGGATGAGGGGTTGTTACTAACCAGAGGAGGAGGGGTTGTTACTAACCAGAGGAGGAGGGGTTGTTACTAACCAGAGGAGGAGGGGTTGTTACTAACCAGAGGAGGAGGGGTTGTTACTAACCAGAGGAGGAGGGGTTGTTACTAACCAGAGGAGGAGGGGTTGTTACTAACCAGAGGAGGAGGGGTTGTTACTAACCAGAGGAGGAGGGGTTGTTACTAACCAGAGGAGTTGTTACTAACCAGAGGAGTTGTTACTAACCAGAGGAGGGGTTGTTACTAACCGAGAGGAGGGGCTGTTACTAACCAGAAGGAGGGGCTGTTACTAACCAGAGGAGGAGGGGCTGTTACTAACCAGAGGAGGAGGGGTTGTTACTAACCAGAGGAGGAGGGTTGTTACTAACCAGAGGAGGAGGCTGTTACTAACCAGAGGAGGGGTTGTTACTAACCAGAGGAGGGGTTGTTACTAACCAGAGGAGGGGTTGTTACTAACCAGAGGAGGGGTTGTTACTAACCAGAGGAGGGGCTGTTACTAACCGGAGGAGGGGCTGTTACTAACCAGAGGAGGAGGGGCTGTTACTAACCAGAGGATGAGGGGTTGTTACTAACCAGAGGATGAGGGGTTGTTACTAACCAGAGGAGTTGTTACTAACCAGAGGAGGAGGGGTTGTTACTAACCAGAGGAGGGGTTGTTACTAACCAGAGGAGGGGTTGTTACTAACCAGAGGAGGAGGGGTTGTTACTAACCAGAGGAGGAGGGGTTGTTACTAACCAGAGGAGGAGGGGTTGTTACTAACCAGAGGAGGAGGGGTTGTTACTAACCAGAGGAGGAGGGGTTGTTACTAACCAGAGGAGGAGGGGTTGTTACTAACCAGAGGAGGAGGGGTTGTTACTAACCAGAGGAGGAGGGGTTGTTACTAACCAGAGGAGGAGGGCTGTTACTAACCAGAGGAGGAGGGTTGTTACTAACCAGAGGAGGAGGGGTTGTTACTAACCAGAGGAGAGGGCTGTTACTAACCAGAGGAGGAGGGGCTGTTACTAACCGAGAGGAGGGGCTGTTACTAACCAGAGGAGGGGCTGTTACTAACCAGAGGAGGAGGGCTGTTACTAACCAGAGGAGGGGCTGTTACTAACCAGAGGAGGGGCTGTTACTAACCAGAGGAGGGGTTGTTACTAACCAGAGGAGGGGGTTGTTACTAACCAGAGGAGGGGTTGTTACTAACCAGAGGAGGGGTTGTTACTAACCAGAGGAGGAGGGGTTGTTACTAACCAGAGGATGAGGGGTTGTTACTAACCAGAGGATGAGGGTTGTTACTAACCAGAGGAGTTGTTACTAACCAGAGGATGAGGGGTTGTTACTAACCAGAGGAGGAGGGGTTGTTACTAACCAGAGGAGGAGGGGTTGTTACTAACCAGAGGAGGAGGGGTTGTTACTAACCAGAGGAGGAGGGGTTGTTACTAACCAGAGGAGGAGGGGTTGTTACTAACCAGAGGAGGAGGGGTTGTTACTAACCAGAGGAGGAGGGGTTGTTACTAACCAGAGGAGGAGGGGTTGTTACTAACCAGAGGAGGAGGGGTTGTTACTAACCAGAGGAGGAGGGGTTGTTACTAACCAGAGGAGGAGGGGTTGTTACTAACCAGAGGAGGAGGGGTTGTTACTAACCAGAGGAGGAGGGGTTGTTACTAACCAGAGGAGGAGGGGTTGTTACTAACCAGAGGAGGAGGGGTTGTTACTAACCAGAGGAGGAGGGGTTGTTACTAACCAGAGGAGGAGGGGTTGTTACTAACCAGAGGAGGAGGGGTTGTTACTAACCAGAGGAGGAGGGGTTGTTACTAACCAGAGGAGGAGGGGTTGTTACTAACCAGAGGAGGAGGGGTTGTTACTAACCAGAGGAGGAGGGGTTGTTACTAACCAGAGGAGGAGGGGCTGTTACTAACCAGAGGAGGAGGTTGTTACTAACCAGAGGAGGGGTTGTTACTAACCAGAGGAGGAGGGGTTGTTACTAACCAGAGGAGAGGGTTGTTACTAACCAGAGGAGGGGTTGTTACTAACCAGAGGAGGAGGGGTTGTTACTAACCAGAGGAGGAGGGGTTGTTACTAACCAGAGGAGGAGGGGTTGTTACTAACCAGAGGAGGAGGGGTTGTTACTAACCAGAGGAGAGGGCTGTTACTAACCAGAGGAGGAGGGTTGTTACTAACCGAGAGGAGGGGTTGTTACTAACCAGAGGAGGAGGGGCTGTTACTAACCGAGAGGAGGGGCTGTTACTAACCAGAGGAGGGGCTGTTACTAACCAGAGGAGGGGCTGTTACTAACCAGAGGAGGGGCTGTTACTAACCAGAGGAGGGGCTGTTACTAACCAGAGGAGGGGTTGTTACTAACCGAGGAGGAGGGGTTGTTACTAACCAGAGGAGGGGTTGTTACTAACCAGAGGAGAGGGCTGTTACTAACCAGAGGATGAGGGGTTGTTACTAACCAGAGGATGAGGGGTTGTTACTAACCAGAGGATGAGGGGTTGTTACTAACCAGAGGATGAGGGGTTGTTACTAACCAGAGGATGAGGGGTTGTTACTAACCAGAGGAGGAGGGGTTGTTACTAACCAGAGGAGGAGGGGTTGTTACTAACCAGAGGAGGAGGGGTTGTTACTAACCAGAGGAGGAGGGGTTGTTACTAACCAGAGGAGGAGGGGTTGTTACTAACCAGAGGAGGAGGTGTTGTTACTAACCAGAGGAGGAGGGGTTGTTACTAAACAGAGGAGGGGGGGTTGTTACTAACCAGAGGAGGAGGGGTTGTTACTAACCAGAGGAGGAGGGGTTGTTACTAACCAGAGGAGGAGGGGCTGTTACTAACCAGAGGAGGAGGGGCTGTTACTAACCAGAGGAGGTGTTGTTACTAACCAGAGGAGGTGTTGTTACTAACCAGAGGAGGGGTTGTTACTAACCGGAGGAGGGGCTGTTACTAACCAGAGGAGGGGCTGTTACTAACCAGAGGAGGGGTTGTTACTAACCAGAGGAGGGGTTGTTACTAACCAGAGGAGGGGCTGTTACTAACCAGAGGAGGGGCTGTTACTAACCAGAGGAGGGGTTGTTACTAACCGGAGGAGGGGTTGTTACTAACCAGAGGAGGAGGGGTTGTTACTAACCAGAGGAGGAGGGGTTGTTACTAACCAGAGGAGGAGGGGTTGTTACTAACCAGAGGAGGAGGGGTTGTTACTAACCAGAGGAGGAGGGGTTGTTACTAACCAGAGGAGGAGGGGTTGTTACTAACCAGAGGAGGAGGGGTTGTTACTAACCAGAGGAGGAGGGGTTGTTACTAACCAGAGGAGGAGGGGTTGTTACTAACCAGAGGAGGAGGGGTTGTTACTAACCAGAGGAGGAGGGGTTGTTACTAACCAGAGGAGGAGGGGTTGTTACTAACCAGAGGAGGAGGGGTTGTTACTAACCAGAGGAGGAGGGGTTGTTACTAACCAGAGGAGGGGCTGTTACTAACCAG
>NC_068424.1:85204198-85233630 GCF_023373465.1 Oncorhynchus keta
TAAGCCTAGTACTGGACTAAAAACACTATACCATCGTTAGGTAGTGCTGGAGCGAATCTCTCCTCTGGGGCCAGGGTAACACTGAGGCAGTCACACAGTTGAACAATCCTCCTACACTGGGTGGATTTGGACTTGGTGGATGTGTGGCCTCCGTCAAGGATGTCGTGGAATTCGACTCGACCGATGCCGAAAATGCTAGTGGGGTAGAGAACGATCCACGTCTTCCTCCACGTTTTCTGTCGGGGACGGATACAGCAGTCAATCACCACCAATCGTTCTTTAAGCGTTGAAAGAAACTTCCATGACATCACTTCACAATTTGTAATCAGACGTGAATAGCCTTCAACATTTCTTCCAAGATTAGTAAAGACTGTCATCTATTAGCTCAGTGAAGTCCTGCAGATAATACAGCATCTCCGTAAACACTCACCTTTCCAAACTTGTTTCCCTTAACGTAGAGCATCCCCTCCTTGAAAACAACCTCCATCCTCTCCCTCTGTGTGAGGGAATCAAACAGTTCTTGACCTTTACCCGAGTGTAGCCTACGTCCTCTCTCAAGTCTGTTAGGTTATCCTCTAGTAAAACGCTGTAGTCTTTGTTCTAATTTCTGTTAGTTAGGTTATCCTGTAGTAAAACTCTGTAGTCTTCATTCCAATTTCTGTTAGTTAGGTTATCCTGTAGTCTTTGTTCCAATTTCTGTTAGTTAGGTTATCCTCTAGTCTTTGTTCTAATTTCTGTTAGTTAGGTTATCCTCTAGTCTTCGTTTTAATTTCTGTTAGGTTATCCTCTAGTAAAACTCTGTAGTCTTTGTTCTAATTTCTGTTAGTTAGGTTATCCTCTAGTAAAAATCTGTAGTCTTCGTTCTAATTTCTGTTAGTTAGGTTAACCACCAGCGCCTCAGAGTTCAGCACCCTCCCCAAGTCTGTGTTAATACAGTCACATCCACCACTACCAACTGACAGTCAAGTCCCTTCCCCCCCCCTGCTGTGTTCCAGTCAACACAGCAGTCTGAGGTGATAGTGAACCTACAGATCAGCAGTAGCAAGTGGTCTGAGCTTCCCTTCCTTCCCCTCTACAAAACGTCATTTACCAGAGAAAGATACTCTTTTTCTCTCCATCTGACTTTTAAAAAATGTTTTTTTTTAAATATTTTTTATATAAACAAGTAAATATATTTGATAAATTAAAAACAGATCGTACTGACATGATTAAACTCGTTCTTAGTAATTATCTAAAAATTCTTATCGTGTTCACCGTGGTTACGGAAGACACTCACACTTCCCTTTCTGAGAGTAATTCTATCGAAGGCCGTGGTATTGCAACACATATTGCTACAGTCGGAAGTTACTAAATCGTTCCACCGTCCATTAAAAATTACTTCCAGTGGAAAGTCTGATGTGGATCGTAAAATTGATTTATTAACGTTGCAGAGAAATGTAAAATTACATTTATAATACAAAACAGATAAAGAGAAATAAAGAGAGTTGCACAAAAAAAAAATAGTTCAACCTTTTATACATACAGAGCGATTCTGTCTTTATCTTATCAACCCCAGAGACAAGACAAATACATGTTTACTTCCTCAATTATCTGAGAAACAAGTCCATCACAGCCATGTCAGTCTCACACAGCCATGTCAGTCTCACACAGCCATGTCAGTCTCACACAGCCATGTCAGTCTCACACAGCCATGTCAGTCTCACACAGCCATGTAAAGCAACCTGCTGGGTCAAAATCTTACGTCAAATACTATTTGCCGTGCACTTCGGGACAATCCCAATTGGTCCCCATTGTACCTGGCAAAACAAACCAGGCACAGCATTAAGTAGGTGACAGTATTCCCGTGTTGTACATTCAGAAGTCCATGGAGCTGTGTGCCAGGTAGTCTTTCCGTCCGATATTGGTGACCTGTTTGGTCTGCATGGCTTCCAGTTTGGGACAGTCTGTGATACGATGACCTAGACCACCGCAGAATGTACAGCCTCTCTCTCCTGGGGAACAGTAGCAAGAAAAAAACAGCAGGTAGGTTAGAATGGCGGAGGAACCAAGAGATGGCAGACATCTGGGCTACTAAAATCATAGTTACAAGCAATACGCTTTTTCATTTTAAATAGTAACTTCTGTGAATAGAAACGGAGAAATGAGTGACAGAGAAGCAGCAGTAGCGATAGAAATGTATGAACAGAAAGAGAAATGTATGAACAGAAAGAGAAACACAAACAGTTGAAGTTGGGAAGTTCACATCCACTGAGGTCGGGGTCATTAAAACTCGTTTTTCAACCACTCCCACACATTTCTTGTTAACAAACTATTGTTTTGGTAAGTCGGTTAGGACATCTACTTTGTGCATGACACAAGTCATTTCACCATCAATTGTTTACAGACAGATTATTACCCTTATAATTCACTGTATCACAATTCCAATGGGTCAGAAGTTTTCATACACGAAGTGGAATGTGCCTTTAAACAGCTTGGAAAATTCCAGAAAATGATGTCATGGCTTTAGAAGCTTCTGATAGGTTAATTGACATGATTTGAGTCAATTGGAGGTGTACCTGTGGATGTATTTCAAACTCAGTGCCTCTTTGATTGACATCATGGGAGAATCAAAAGAAATCAGCCAAGACTTCAGAACAAAAAATTGTAGACCTCCACAAGTCTGGTTCATCCTTGGGAGCAATTTCCAAACGCCTGAAGGTACCACGTTCATCTGTACAAACAATAAAGTACGCAAGTATAAGCACCATGGGACCACGCAGCCGTCATACCGCTCAGGAAGAGCCGCATTCTGTCTCCTAGAGATGGTACTTATACTTTGGTGCGAAAAGTGCAAATCAATCCCAGAACAACAGCAAGGACGTTGTGAAGATGCTGGAAACAGGTACAAAGTATCCATCATCACAGTAAGCGAGTCTATATCGACATAACCTGAAATGCTGCTCAGCAAGGAAAAGCCACTGCTCCAAAACCGCCATAAAAAAGCCAGGCTTCAGGTTTGCTTTTACATGAGGACAAGATCATACTTTTGGAAATGTCCTCTGGTCTAAATGAAACAAAAAATAGAACTGTTTGGCCATAATGACCATCGTTATGTTTGGAGGAAAGGGGAGGCTTGCAAGCCGAAGAACACCATCAACCGTGGCTTACGAGGATGGCAGCATCATGTTGTGGGGTGCTTTGCTGCAGGAGGGACTGGTGCACTTCACAAAATAGATGGCATCATGAGGAAGGAACATTATGTGGATATATTGAAGCAACATCTCAAGACATCAGTCAGGAAGTTAAAGCTTGGTCACAAATGGGTCTTCCAAATGGACAATGACCCCAAGCATTCTTCCAAAGTTGTGGCAAAATGGCCAAGGACAACAAAGTCAAGGTATTGGAGTGGCCATCACAATTCAATTATATAAAATTTGTGGTCAGAACTGAAAGCGTGTGCGAGCAAGGAGGCCTACAAACCTGACTCCGTTACACCAGCTCTGTCCAGGAGGATTGGGCCAAAATTCACCCAACTTATTATGGGAAGCTTGTGAAGAATACCCGAAAGCGTTTGACCCAAGTTAAACAATTTAAAGGCAATGCTACCAAATAATAGAGTGTATGTAAACTTCTGACCCACTGGGAATGTGATGAAAGAAATAAAAGCTGAAATAAATCATTCTCTCTACTATTATTCTGACATTTCACATTCTTAAAATAAAGTGAGTGATCCAGACTGACCTAAAACAGGGAATTTTACTGGATTAAAAAGTCAGAATTGTGAAAAACTGAGTTTAAATGTTTTTGCAAGGTGTATGTAGACTTCTGACTTCAGCTGTAGGGTGTAGGGGTTAGTTAGGGTGTAGGGGTTAGTTAAGTGTAAAGGGGTTGAGTTAGCGTGTATGTAGTTAGGGTGTAGGGTTAGTTAGGGTGTAGGGGTTGAATTGTTAGGGTGTAGGGGTTAGTTAGGGTGTAGGGGTTGAACGTGTAGGGGTTAGTTAGGGTGTAGGGGTTAGTTAGGGTGTAGGGGTTAGTTAGGGTGTAGGGGTTAGTTAGGGTGTAGGGGTTAGTTAGGGTGTATGGTTAGGGTGTGAGGTTGAGTTAGCGTGTATGTTAGTTAGGGTGTAGGGGTTAGTTAGGGTGTATGTAGTTAGGGTGTAGGGGTTGTAGTTAGGGTGTAGGGGTTAGTTAGCGTGTATGTAGTTAGGGTGTAGGGGTTAGTTATGGTGTATGTAGTTAAGTGTAGGGGTTAGTTAGGGTGTATGTAGTTAGGGTGTAGGGGTTAGTTAGTATGTAGTTAGGGTGTATGTTTAGGGTGTAGGGGTTAGTTAGGGTGTATGTAGTTAGGGTGTAGGGGTTAGTTAGGGTGTATGTAGTTAGGGTGTAGGGGTTAGTTAGGGTGTATGTAGTTGGGGTGTAGGGGTTAGTTAGCGTGTATGTAGTTAGGGTGTAGGGGTTAGTTAGGGTGTATGTAGTTAGGGTGTATGTAGTTAGGGTGTATGTAGTTAGGGTGTAGGGGTTAGTTAGCGTGTATGTAGTTAGGGTGTAGGGGTTAGTTGAGGTGTAGGGGTTAGTTAGGGTGTATGTAGTTAGGGTGTAGGGGTTAGTTAGGGTGTATGTAGTTAGGGTGTAGGGGGAGTTAGGGTGTAGGGGTTAGTTAGGGTGTATGTAGTTGGGTGTAGGGGCAGTTAGGGTGTATGTAGTTAGGGTGTAGGGGTTAGTTAGCGTGTATGTAGTTAGGGTGTAGGGTTAGTTAGGTGTATGTAGTTAGGGTGTAGGGGGCAGTTAGGGTGTATGTAGTTAGGGTGTAGGGGTTAGTTAGCGTGTATGTTAGGGTGTAGGGGTTAGTTAGCGTGTATGCAGTTAGGAGTGTAGGGGTTAGTTAGGGTGTATGTAGACTTCTGACTTCAACTGTATATATGTGTGTGTGTGTATATATATATATATATATATATATATATATATATATATATATATAGAGAGAGAGAGAGAGAGAGAGAGAGAGAGAGAGGAAGGAAGGAGAGAAAGTAAGTAGCAGAAACGCAGACCAGGATGAGTACGCGTTACCTCCGATATCCAGCATGGTCTCGTCTCCCTGTCTGTAGGACCTGTAGAACAGGGGGAACCTTTTGCTTGGCTTCTATCAGCAGGGCCTTCAGATCCATCAGCACCGACTCATCTACAGGAGGATTTCAGGGTTGTGAACAATAAGAACCAAAATAAGAGGACTGCAATAGCGAGGAACTACCTGGACTTATCCAAACATCAGTTTTATTTTCTGTTGCAAATTATTGTGTTTAAAAAAACAAACATTTTCTGTTAATTAAGTATCTTAATGGAATTACAACACAGGGCATTAGACAGGTGTTTCCTCTACAGATCTGTTTTAAGGGGCATCTGATTCAACAGCCATGGATACAGACCCCAGAACATGGTACATGGATACAGACCCCAGAACATGGTACATGGATACAGACCCCAGAACATGGTACATGGATACAGACCCCAGAACATGGTACATGAATGCAGACCCCAGAACATGGTACATGGATACAGACCCCAGAACATGGTACATGGATACGACCCCAGA
This sequence comes from Oncorhynchus keta, assembly GCF_023373465.1. Lineage (NCBI taxonomy): Eukaryota > Metazoa > Chordata > Actinopteri > Salmoniformes > Salmonidae > Oncorhynchus > Oncorhynchus keta. The sequence goes on from NC_068424.1 coordinate 85,209,768, forward strand.
ACATGGTACATGGATACAGACCCCAGAACATGGTACATGGATACAGACCCCAGACATGGTACATGGATACAGACCCCAGAACATGGTTCATGGATACAGACCCCAGAACATGGTACATGGATACAGACCCCAGAACATGGTACATGGATACAGACCCCCAGAACAGAACATGGTTCATGGATACAGACCCCAGAACATGGTTCAACAGCCATGGATACAGACCCCAGAACATGGTACATGGATACAGACCCCAGAACATGGTACATGGATACAGACCCCAGAACATGGTTCATGGATACAGACCCCAGAACATGGTTCATGGATACAGACCCCAGAACATGGTTCATGGATACAGACCCCAGAACATGGTTCATGGATACAGACCCCAGAACATGGTACATGGATACAGACCCCAGAACATGGTACATGGATACAGACCCCAGAACATGGTTCATGGATACAGACCCCAGAACATGGTTCATGGATACAGACCCCAGAACATGGTTCAACAGCCATGGATACAGACCCCAGAACATGGTACATGGATACAGACCCCAGAACATGGTTCATGGATACAGACCCCAGAACATGGTTCATGGATACAGACCCCCAGAACATGGTTCATGGATACAGACCCCCAGAACATGGTTCATGGATACAGACCCCAGAACATGATACATGGATACAGACCCCAGAACATGATACATGGATACAGACCCCAGAACATGGTTCAACAGCCATGGATACAGACCCCAGAACATGGTTCATGAATACAGACCCCCATGGTACATGGATACAGACCCCAGAACATGGTACATGGATACAGACCCCAGAACATGGTTCATGGATACAGACCCCATAACATGGTTCAACAGCCATGGATACAGACCCCAGAACGGTACATGGTACAGACCCCAGAAAATGGATGGACACAGACCCCAGAACATGGTACATGGACACAGACCCCAGAACATGGTACATGGATACAGACCCCAGAACATGATACATGGATACAGACCCCAGAACATGATACATGGATACAGACCCCAGAACATGGTTCATGGATACAGACCCCAGAACATGGTTCATGGATACAGACCCCAGAACATGATACATGGATACAGACCCCAGAACATGATACATGGATACAGACCCCAGAACATGGTTCAACAGCCATGGATACAGACCCCAGAACATGGTTCATGAATACAGACCCAGAACATGGTACATGGATACAGACCCCAGAACATGGTTCATGGATACAGACCCCAGAACATGGTTCATGGATACAGACCCCAGAACATGGTACATGGATACAGACCCCAGAACATGGTTCATGGATACAGACCCCAGAACATGGTACATGGACACAGACCCCAGAACATGGTACATGGACACAGACCCAGAACATGGTACATGGACACAGACCCCAGAACATGGTACATGGATACAGACCCCAGAGACATGATACATGGATACAGACCCAGAACATGATACATGGATACAGACCCCAGAACATGGTTCATGGATACAGACCCCAGAACATGGTTCATGGATACAGACCCCAGAATATGATACATGGATACAGACCCCAGAACATGATACATGGATACAGACCCCAGAACATGGTTCAACAGCCATGGATACAGACCCAGAACATGGTTCATGAATACAGACCCCAGAACACGGTACATGGATACAGACCCCAGAACATGGTTCATGGATACAGACCCCAGAACATGGTTCATGGATACAGACCCCAGAACATGGTACATGGATACAGACCCCAGAACATGGTTCATGGATACAGACCCCAGAACATGGTTCATGGATACAGACCCCAGAACATGGTACATGGATACAGACCCAGAACATGGTTCAACAGCCATGGTCACAGACCCCAGAACATGGTTCATGGATACAGACCCCCAGAACATGGTTCATGGATACAGACCCCAGAACATGGTTCATGGATACAGACCCCCAGAACATGATACATGGATACAGACCCCAGAACATGATACATGGATACAGACCCCAGAACATGGTACATGGATACAGACCCCAGAACATGGTTCATGGATACAGACCCCAGAACATGGTACATGGATACAGACCCCAGAACATGGTTCATGGATACAGACCCCAGAACATGGTTCATGGATACAGACCCCAGAACATGGTTCATGGATACAGACCCCAGAACATGGTACATGGATACAGACCCCAGAACATGGTTCATGGATACAGACCCCAGAACATGGTTCATGGATACAGACCCCAGAACATGGTTCATGGATACAGACCCCAGAACATGGTACATGGATACAGACCCCAGAACATGGTTCATGGATACAGACCCCAGAACATGGTTCATGGATACAGACCCCAGAACATGGTTCATGGATACAGACCCCAGAACATGGTTCATGGATACAGACCCCAGAACATGGTTCATGGATACAGACCCCAGAACATGGTTCATGGATACAGACCCCAGAACATGATACATGGATACAGACCCCAGAACATGGTTCATGGATACAGACCCCAGAACATGGTTCATGGATACAGACCCCAGAACATGGTACATGGATACAGACCCCAGAACATGGTACATGGATACAGACCCCAGAACATGGTACATGGATACAGACCCCAGAACATGGTTACATGGATACAGACCCCAGAACATGGTTCATGGATACAGACCCCAGAACATGGTACATGGATACAGACCCCAGAACATGGTTCATGGATACAGACCCCAGAACATGGTTCATGGATACAGACCCCAGAACATGGTACATGGATACAGACCCCAGAACATGGTACATGGATACAGACCCCAGAACATGATACATGGATACAGACCCCAGAACATGGTTCATTGATACAGACCCCAGAACATGGTTCATGGATACAGCCCCCAGAATATGATACATGGATACAGACCCCAGAACATGATACATGGATACAGACCCCAGAACATGGTTCATGGATACAGACCCCAGAACATGGTTCATGAATACAGACCCCCAGAACATGGTACATGGATACAGACCCCAGAACATGGTTCATGGATACGACCCCAGAACATGGTTCAGGATACAGACCCCAGGAGCATGGTACATGGATACAGACCCCCAGAACATGGTACATGGATACAGACCCCCAGAACATGGTACATGGATACAGACCCCAGAACATGGTTCATGGATACAGACCCCAGAACATGGTACATGGATACAGACCCCAGAACATGGTTCATGGATACAGACCCCAGAACATGGTACATGGATACAGACCCCAGAACATGGTTCATGGATACAGACCCCAGAACATGATTCATGGATACAGACCCCAGAACATGGTTCATGGATACAGACCCCAGAACATGGTACATGGATACAGACCCCAGAACATGGTACATGGATACAGACCCCAGAACATGGTTCATGGATACAGACCCCAGAACATGGTTCATGGATACAGACCCCAGAACATGGTACATGGATACAGACCCCAGAACATGGTTCATGGATACAGACCCCAGAACATGGTACATGGATACAGACCCCAGAACATGGTTCATGGATACAGACCCCAGAACATGGTTCAACAGCCATGGATACAGACCCCAGAACATGGTTCATGGATACAGACCCCAGAACATGGTACATGGATACAGACCCCAGAACATGGTTCATGGATACAGACCCCAGAACATGGTTCATGGATACAGACCCAGAACATGGTACATGGATACAGACCCCAGAACATGGTTCATGGATAGAACATACAGACCCCCCAGAACATGGTTCATGGATACAGACCCCAGAACATGGTACATGGATACAGACCCCCAGAACATGGTACATGGATACAGACCCCAGAACATGGTACATGGATAGAGACCCCAGAACATGATTCATGGATACAGACCCCAGAACATGGTACATGGATACAGACCCCAGAACATGGTTCATGGATACAGACCCCAGAACATGATTCACATGGATACAGACCCCAGAACATGGTTCATGGATACAGACCCCAGAACATGGTTCATGGATACGACCCCAGAACATGGTTCACATGGATACAGACCCAGAACATGGTTCATGGATACAGACCCCAGAACATGGTTCATGGATACAGACCCCAGAACATGGTACATGGATACAGACCCAGAACATGATTTCATGGATACAGACCCCAGAACATGGTACATGGATACAGACCCAGAGAACATGGTTCATGGATACAGACCCCAGAACATGGTTCAGATACATGGATACAGACCCCAGAACATGGTTCATGGATACAGACCCCAGAACATGGTTCATGGATACAGACCCCAGAACATGGTTCATGGATACAGACCCCAGAACATGGTTCATGGATACAGACCCCAGAACATGGTTCATGGATACAGACCCCAGAACATGATACAGACCCCAGAACATGGTTCATGGATACAGACCCCAGAACATGGTTCATGGATACAGACCCAGAACATGGTACATGGATACAGACCCCAGAACATGGTTCACATGGATACAGACCCCAGAACATGGTACATGGATACAGACCCCAGAACATGATTCATGGATACAGACCCCAGAACATGGTTCATGGATACAGGTACATGGATACAGACCCCAGAACATGATGGCTAAATGGTTGATACAGACCCCAGAACATGGTTCATGGATACAGACCCCAGAACATGGTTCTTACCACAGCCATGGTTACAGACCCCAGAACATGGTTCATGGTGGCAGACCCCAGAACATGGTACATGGATACAGACCCCAGAACATGGTTCATGGATACAGACCCCAGAACATGGTACATGGATGCAGAAGAACATGATTCATGGATACAGACCCCCAGAACATGGTTTGGATACAGACCCCAGAACATGGTACATGGATACAGACCCAGAACATGATTCATGGATACAGACCCCAGAACATGGTTCAGGGCCATGGATACAGACCCCCAGGACATACAGGTGACATGGTTCATGGATACAGACCCCAGAACATGGTTCATGGATACAGACCCCAGAACATGGTTCATGGATACAGACCCCCAGAACATGGTTGGATACAGACCCCAGAACATGGTACATGGATACAGACCCCAGAACATGGTTCATGGATACTCCCCCAGAACATGGTACATGGATACAGACCCCAGAACATGGTTACTCAGACCCCCAGAACATGGTACATGGATAGAGACCCCAGAACATGGTACATGGATGGACCCCAGAACATGGTACATGGATACAGACCCCAGAACATGGTTCATGGATACAGACCCCAGAACATGGTTCATGGATACAGACCCCAGAACATGGTTATGGATACAGACCCCAGAACATGGTTCATGGATACAGACCCCAGAACATGGTTACAACAGCCATGGATACAGACCCCAGAACATGGTACATGGATACAGACAGAACATGGTTCACAGACCCCAGAACATGGTACTGGATCAGACCCCAGAACATGGTACATGGATACAGACCCCAGAACATGGTACATGGATAGAGACCCCAGAACATGGTTCATGGATACAGACCCCAGAACATGGTTACATGGATCAGACCCCCAGAACATGGTTCATGGATACAGACCCCAGAACATGGTTCATGGATACAGACCCCAGAACATGGTTCATGGATACAGACCCCAGGCATGGTTCATGGATACAGACCCAGAACATGGTTCAGGCCATGGATACAGACCCCAGAACATGGTTCATGGAGGAACCCCAGAACATGATACATGGATACAGACCCCAGAACATGGCCATGGATTACAGACCCCCAGAACATGGTTACAGCCATGGATGACCCAGAACATGGTTCATGGATACAGACCCCAGAACATGATACATGGCCAGTTTAACATGCAACTCCAACTATGGCCAGGCCCCCAAATCTCCTCATGGATACAGGCCAGGTTACTCATGGTTCTTACCACCCCAGCCATGGTTGATGAAAGTGGTTTCCTTGGCGATCCCAGTCTTCCCTGGATACAGACCCCAGGTTCGGACTCAGACCCTCTGGTTCATGGAACTCTCCCTCAGAACATGGTTTTCAGACCCCTCATGGTGGATGGATACTGATTATAGAGAGGTTACTACAGACCCCCAAGAGCTAGGCCAGAACATGGTTCATGGATACAGAGGGAGATGGATAGGCAGATTATCATGAGAAGAACGGGGTAGGACTCTGCCTCAGAGGTTCATGGATACTCCTCAGAACTAGGCCAGGTTACAGAACTCTCCCTCTAGGCCAGGTTACTCTCCCTCTGGCCAGGTTACTCTCCCTCTAGGCCATGGTTACTCTGCCTCTAGGCCAGGTTTCACTCTCCCTTTAGGCCAGGTTACTCTCCCTCTAGGCCAGGTTACTCTCTCTCTAGGCCCAGGTTACTTCTCTCTCTAGGCCAGGTTACTCTCTCTAGGCCAGGTTACTCTTCCTCTAGGCCAGGTTACTCTTCTCTCTAGGCCAGGTTACTCTTCTCTCTAGGCCAGGTTGCTCTGCCCTCTAGGTTCAGGCCCAGGTTACTCTCTCTCTAGGCCAGGTTACTCTCCCTCTAGGCCAGGTTACTGTCTCTCTAGGCCAGGTTACTCTCTCTCTAGGTCAGGCCAGGTTACTCTCTCTCTAGGCCAGGTTACTCTGCCTCTAGGTAGGTTACTCTCCCTCAAGGTAACGGCCAGTTTACTCTCCCTCTAGGCCAGGTTACTCTCCCTCTAGGCCAGGTTACTCTCCCTCTAGGCCAGGTTACTCTCCCTCTAGGCCAGGTTACTCTCCTCTAGGCCAGGTTACTCTCCCTCTAGGCCAGGTTACTCTCCTCTAGGCCAGGTTACTCTCCCTCTAGGCCAGGTTACTCTCTCTCTAGGCCAGGTTACTCTCCCTCTAGGCCAGGTTACTCTCTCTCTAGGCCAGGTTACTCTCCTCTAGGCCAGGTTACTCTCCCTCTAGGCCAGGTTACTCTCTCTCTAGGCCAGGTTACTCTCTCTCTAGGCCAGGTTACTCTCCCTCTAGGCCAGGTTACTCTCTCTCTAGGCCAGGTTACTCTCCCTCTAGGCCAGGTTACTCTCTCTCTAGGCCAGGTTACTCTCTCTCTAGGCCAGGTTACTCTGCCTCTAGGCCAGGTTACTCTCTCTCTCTCCCTCTAGGATAAGCCAGGTTACTCTCCTCTAGGCCAGGTTACTCTCTCTCTAGGCCAGGTTACTCTCTCTCTAGGCCAGGTTACTCTCTCCTCTAGGCCAGGCCAGGTTACTCTCTGTCTAGGCCAGGTTAGGCCAGGTTACTCTCTCTAGGCCAGGTTACTCTCTCTCTAGGCCAGGTTACTCTCTCTCTAGGCCAGGTTACTCTCTCTCTAGGCCAGGTTACTCTCTCTCTAGGCCAGGTTACTCTCTCTGGCCAGGTTACTCTCTAGGTGGGTTACTTCTCTCTAGGCCAGGTTACTCTCTCTCTAGCAGGTGTTACTCTCTCTCTAGGCCAGGTTACTCTCTCTCTAAAGGTTATTCTCTCTCTAGGCCAGGTTATTCTCCCTCTAGGCCAGGTTACTCTCTCTCTAAGGTTACTCTCTCTAGGCCAGGTCTACTCTCTCTCTCTAGGCCAGGTTACTCTCTCTCTAGGCCTGGTTACTCTCTCTCTAGGCCAGGTTATTCTCCCTATCTAGGCCAGGTTACTCTCTCTCTAGGCCAGGTTACTCTCTCTCTAGGCCAGGTTACTCTCCAGCACATTGTGGTAACTGCTGATGAAAAGGGGCTTTGATCAAATCATATTGATTGATTGATTTCTGACTGTAAATTTGCTCTGGATAAGATTGTTCTGCTAAATGACCAAATGTAATGTAAAAAAAAAAGCCCAGTTGATTAGTGAGATGTAAGTCTTACCATAGTTCTCTATCTCCTCTGGCATATCATAGTTGACTACGTGCTGTATAGCAGGGAAGTCCAGACCTAGATGCTAACATCAGTAGCCACCAACACATCCTTCTTCCCTTCCTTAAAAGCCTCGATGGCTTTGAAGTACGCTCCTCTGGTCTGGAAACACATAGCAGAGTGGGAATGAAATAGCCCTATTTAGGTAGTCCCAGCAGGTGTTGCCTGGTGATGCTAACGCTAAATGCTAATGCTAAATGCTAACGCTAAATGCTAAATGAAAGAAGAAGTTAAAAGGCCTTGATGGCCTTGGTACGCTCCTCCTGGTCTGGAAACACATATCAGAGTGGGAATGAAATAGCCCTATTTAAGTAGTCCCAGCAGGTGTTGCCTGGTGATGCTAACGCTAAATGCTAATGCTAAATGCTAACGCTAAATGCTAAATGAAAGAAGAACTTAAAAGGCCTTGATGGCCTTGGTACGCTCCTCCTGGTCTGGAAACACATAGCAGAGTGGGAATGAAATAGCCCTATTTAGGTAGTCCCAGCAGGTGTTGCCTGGTGATGCTTAACGCTAAATGCTAAATGCTAACGCTAAATGCTAAATGAAAGAGAAGAAGTTAAAAGGCCTTGATGGCCTTGACGCTCCTCCTGGTCTGGAAACACATAGCAGAGTGGGAATGAAATAGCCCTATTTAGGTAGTCCCAGCAGGTGTTGCCTGGTGATGCTAACGCTAAATGCTAATGCTAAATGCTAACGCTAAAAATGAAAGAGATTAAAGGCCTTGATGTGTGCATACATTCCTGGTCTGGAAACACATAGGTGGTAAATGCTAACGCTAAATGCCTAAACTGAATGCTAAATGAAAGAAGAGTTAAAAAAGGCCTTGATCTTAGGCCTTGGTCTGAAACACATCCGTGGATGAAATAGCCCCCTATTTAGGTAGTCCCAGCAGGAAGAGAAAGGGGTTTTACTCTTACAATTTCCTCCACTCCCTTTCAGCACTAGGACATGTTATATTCAAGGGGGGTTAAGAATGGCAGTCCTTTTATCAAACGTTACTCATATTACTCACACGACTCATGTGTGCATCATTCTCTCAACACCCCTGGCACAGCGCCATGCTCTAACAGCTACACTACCATCTTACCTCTGATTAAACACACAGCAAATATATGAATGGCCATCCCTATCTATGTAACACAACACCTGGGTGACAGCTAGGTCTTACCATCTGATTAAACACACAACAACACTACCATCTTACCATCTGATGAAACACACAACAACATCTACCATCTCTTAAACACCCACTGATGAAACACACAACAACACTACCATCTTACCATCTGATGAAACACACAACAACACTACCATCTTACCATCTGATGAAACACACAACAACACTACCATCTTACCATCTGATTAAACACACAACAACACTACCATCTTACCATCTGATTAAACACACAACAACACTACCATCTTACCATCTGATTAAACACACAACAACACTACCATCTTACCATCTGATTCTTCTTCAACAACACTACCCAGGACCTCTTGTTTACTAACCAGAGGAGGAGGGGAGTTATTACTAACCAGAGGAGGAAAACACAGAGGAGGACTACCATCTTACTATCTGATAAACAACATATGCCATCTTACCAACTGATTAAGGGGATTTACAACCAGACTACCATCTTACTCACCAGAGGAGGGGTTGTTACAACCACCATTCTTGTTACTATCTGAGGAGGTTAAACCACTAACCAGAGGAGGGGCTGTTACTAACCAAGGAGGCTCTTACTAACTGAGGAGGGGTTGTTACTAACCATCTTACCTTGTTACTAACCAGAGGAGGGGTTGTTACTAACCAGAGGGTTATTTACTAACCAGAGGAGGAGGGGTTGTTACTAACAGAGGAGAGGGGTTGTTACTAACCAGAGGAGGGCTGTTACTAACCAGAGGAGGAGGAGTTGTTACTAACCAGAGGAGTTTGTTACTAACAGAGGAGTTGTTACTAGAGGAGGACACTACCAGAGGAGGAGGGTTGTTACTAACCAGAGGAGGAGGGGTTTGTTACCAACCAGAGGAAACCAGAGGAGGAGGGGTTGTTACTAACCAGAGGAGGAGTTGTTACTAACCAGAGGAGGAGGGTTGTTACCCAGAGGAGGGAGTTACTAACCGAAGGAGGGTTGTTACTAACCAGAGGAGGGGGTTGTTACTAACCAGAGGAGGGGTTGTTACTAACCAGAGGAGACACACTAACCAGAGGAGGGTTGTTACTAACCGAGGAGGGATTTGTTACACAACCAGAGGAGGGTTGTTACTAACCAGAGGAGGAGTTGTTAAACCAGAGGAGGGGGTTGTTACTAACCAGAGGATCTGTTACTAACCAGAGGAGGAGGGGCTGTTACTAACCAGAGGAGAGGGGCTGTTACTAACCAAGGAGGGGCTGTTACTAACCAGAGGAGAGGTTGTTACTAACCAGAGGAGGAGGGGTTGTTACTAACCAGAGGAGGAGGGGTTGTTACTAACCAGAGGAGGGGTTGTTACTAACCAGAGGAGGGGGGTTATTACTAACCAGAGGAGGGAGGGTTGTTACTAACCAGAGGAGGAGGGTTGTTACTAACCAGAGGAGGGTTGTTACTAACCAGGAGGAGAGGGTTGTTACTAACCAGAGGAGGAGAGGTTGTTACTAACCAGAGGAGGAGGGGTTGTTACTAACCAGAGGAGAGGAGGGTTGTTACTAACAGAGGAGGGGGTTGTTACTAACCAGAGGAGGGGTTGTTACTAACCAGGAGGAGGAGGGAGGGTTGTTACTAACCAGAGGAGGGCTGTTACTAACCAGAGGAGGGGCTGTTACTAACCAGAGGAGTTGTTACTAACCAGAGGAGGGGTTGTTACTAACCAGAGGAGGGGCTGTTACTAACCAGAGGAGAGGGGCTGTTACTAACCAGAGGAGAGGGGTTATTACTAACCAGAGGGAGGGTTGTTACTAACCAGAGGAGGAGTTGTTACTAACCAGAGGAGTTGTTACTAACCAGAGGAGGGGTTGTTTTAACCAGAGGAGGGGCTGTTACTAACCAGAGGAGGAGGGGTTGTTACTAACCAGAGGAGGAGGGTTGTTACTAACCAGAGGAGGAGGGTTGTTACTAACCAGAGGAGGGGTTGTTACTAACCAGAAGGAGGGGCTGTTACTAACCAGAAGGAGGAGGGTTGTTTACTAACCAGAGGAGGAGGGTTGTTACTAACCAGAGGAGGGGCTGTTACTAACCAGAGGAGGAGGGGTTGTTACTAACCAGAGGAGGGGCTGTTACTAACCAGAAGGAGAGGGTTGTTACTCACCAGAGGAGGAGGGTTGTTACTAACCAGAGGAGGGGCTGTTACTAACCGAGGAGGGAGAGGGCTGTTACTAACCAGAGGAGGGCTGTTACTAACCAGAGGAGGGCTGTTACTAACAGAGGAGGGTTGTTACCCCAGAGGAGGTTGTTACTAACCAGAGGGTTGTTACTAACCAGAGGAGGGGTTGTTACTAACCAGAGGAGGGGTTGTTACTAACCAGAGGAGGGGCTGTTACTAACCAGAGGAGGAGGGGCTGTTACTAACCAGAGGAGGGCTGTTACTAACCAGAGGAGGGCTGTTACTAACCAGAGGAGGGGCTGTTACTAACCAGAGGAGGGGGTTGTTACTCACCCAGAGGAGGGGGGTTGTTACTAACCAGAGGAGGGCTGTTACTCACCAGAGGAGGGGGGTGTTACTAACCAGAGGAGCTGACTAACCGGAGAGGAGGCTGTTACTAACCAGAGGAGGGTTATTTGTTACTAACCAGAGGAGGCTGTTACTAACCAGAGGGGAGGTTGTTACTAACCAGAGGAGGAGGCTGTTACTAACCAGAGGAGGGGTTGTTACTAACCAGAGGAGAGAGGGTTGTTACTAACCAGAGGAGGAGGGTTTGTTACTAACCAGAGGAGGAGGGTTGTTACTAACAGAGAGGAGGGGCTGTTACTAACCAGAGGAGGAGGGTTGTTACTAACCAGAGGAGGGGTTGTTACTAACCAGAGGAGGAGGGGGCTGTTACTAACCAGAGGAGGAGGGGTTGTTACTAACCAGAGGAGGAGGGGTGTTACTAACCCAGAGGAGGAGGGGTTGTTACTAACCAGAGGAGGAGGGGTGTTACTAACCAGAGGAGGAGGGGTTGTTACTAACCAGAGGAGGGGCTGTTACTCACCAGAGGAGGGGGGTTGTTACTAACCAGAGGAGGGGTTGTTACTAACCAGAGGAGGGCTGTTACTAACCAGAGGAGGGGTTGTTACTAACCAGAGGAGAGGGCTGTTACTAACCAGAGGAGGGGGTTGTTACTCACCAGAGGAGGGGGGGTTGTTACTAACCAGAGGAGAGGGGTTGTTACTAACCAGAGGATGAGGGGTTGTTACTAACCAGAGGATGAGGGGTTGTTACTAACCAGAGGATGAGGGGTTGTTACTAACCAGAGGAGGAGGGGTTGTTACTAACCAGAGGAGGGGGTTTGTTACTCACCAGAGGAGGAGGGGTTGTTACTCACCAGAGGAGGAGGGGTTGTTACTAACCAGAGGAGGAGGGGTTGTTACTAACCAGAGGAGGAGGGTTGTTACTAACCAGAGGAGGAGGGGTTGTTACTAACCAGAGGAGGAGGGGTTGTTACTAACCAGAGGAGGGGTTGTTACTAACCAGAGGAGGAGGGGTTGTTACTAACCAGAGGAGGGGGGTTGTTACTAACCAAGAGGGGCTGTTACTAACCAGAGGAGGGGTTGTTACTAACCAGAGGAGGGGTTGTTACTAACCAGAGGAGGGGTTGTTACTAACCAGAGGAGGGGCTGTTGTTACTAACCAGAGGAGGGGTTGTTACTAACCAGAGGAGGGGGTTGTTACTAACCAGAGGAGGGGGTTGTTACTAACCAGAGGAGGGGTTGTTACTAACCAGGGAGGGGTTGTTACTAACCAGAGGAGGGGGGTGTTACTAACCAGAGGAGGAGGGGCTGTTACTAACCAGGAGAGGGGCTGTTACTAACCAGAGGAGGGTTGTTACTAACCGGATGAGGGGTTGTTACTAACCAGAGGAGGAGGGGTTGTTACTAACCAGAGGAGGGGTTGTTACTAACCAGAGGAGAGGGGTCGTTACTAACCAGAGGAGGGGGTTGTTACTAACCAGAGGAGGAGGGGTGTTACTAACCAGAGGAGGAGGGGACTAACAAGAGGAGGGTTGTTACTAACCAGAGGAGGAGGGGTTGTTACTAACCAGAGGAGGGGGTTGTTACTCACCAGAGGAGGGGGTTGTTACTAACCAGAGGAGGAGGTTGTTACTAACCAGAGGAGGAGGGGTTGTTACTAACCAACCAGAGGAGGAGGGGTGTTACTAACAGAGAGGAGGGGTTGTTACTAACCAGAGGAGGAGGGGTTGTTACTAACCAGAGGAGGGGCTGTTACTCACCAGAGGAGGGGTTGTTACTAACCAGAGGAGGAGGGGTTGTTACTAACCAGAGGAGGAGGGGTTGTTACTAACCAGAGGAGGAGGGTTGTTACTAACCAGAGGAGGAGGGGTTGTTACTAACCAGAGGAGGAGGGGTTGTTACTAACCAGAGGAGGAGGGGTTGTTACTAACCAGAGGAGGAGGGGTTGTTACTAACCAGAGGAGGAGGGGTTGTTACTAACCAGAGGAGGGGCTGTTACTAACCAGAGGGGGGTTGTTACTAACCAGAGGAGGGGTTGTTACTAACCAGAGGAGGGGCTGTTACTAACCGAAGGAGGGGTTGTTACTAACCGAAGGAGGAGGACTAACCAGAGGGGGGCTGTTACTAACCAGAGGAGGGGCTGTTACTAACCAGAGGAGGGACTGTTACTAACCAGGAGGAGGGGCTGTTACTAACCAGAGGAGGGGGCTGTTACTAACCAGAGGAGGGGTTGTTACTAACCAGAGGAGGGGTTGTTACTAACCAGAGGAGGGGCTGTTACTAACCGGAGGAGGGGCTGTTACTAACCAGAGGATGAGGGGCTGTTACTAACCAGAGGATGAGGGGCTGTTTACTAACCAGAGGAGAGGGGTTGTTACTAACCAGAGGAGGAGGGGTTGTTACTAACCAGAGGAGGAGGGGTTGTTACTAACCAGAGGAGAGGGGTTGTTACTAACCAGAGGATGAGGGGTTGTTACTAACCAGAGGATGAGGGGGTTGTTACTAACCAGAGGAGGAGGGGTTGTTACTAACCAGAGGAGGAGGGTTGTTACTAACCAGAGGAGGAGGGGTTGTTACTAACCAGAGGAGGAGGGGTTGTTACTAACCAGAGGAGGAGGGGTTGTTACTAACCAGAGGAGGAGGGGTTGTTACTAACCAGAGGAGGAGGTTGTTACTAACCAGAGGAGGAGGGGCTTGTTACTAACCAGAGGAGGAGGGGTTGTTACTAACCAGAGGAGGAGGGGTTGTTACTAACCAGAGGAGGAGGGTTGTTACTAACCAGAGGAGGAGGGGTTGTTACTAACCAGAGGAGGAGGGGCTGTTACTAACCGGAGGAGGAGGGGCTGTTACTAACCAGAGGAGGAGGGGCTGTTACTAACCAGAGGAGGAGGGGCTGTTACTAACCAGAGGAGGAGGGTTGTTACTAACCAGAGGAGGAGGGAGGGGCTGTTACTAACCAGAGGAGGAGGGGCTGTTACTAACCAGAGGAGGGGTTGTTACTAACCAGAGGAGGGGTTGTTACTAACCAGAGGAGGAGGGTTGTTACTAACCAGAGGAGGAGGGGTTGTTACTAACCAGAGGAGGAGGGTTGTTACTAACCAGAGGAGGAGGGGTTGTTACTAACCAGAGGAGGAGGGGTTGTTACTAACCAGAGGAGGGGGGTTGTTACTAACCAGAGGAGGGGCTGTTACTAACCAGAGGAGGGGGTTGTTACTAACCAGAGGAGGAGGGGTTGTTACTAACCAGAGGAGGGGTTGTTACTAACCAGGGAGGAGGCTGTTACTAACCGAGGAGGAGGGGTTGTTACTAACCAGAGGAGGAGGGGTTGTTACTAACCAGAGGAGGGGGTTGTTACTAACCAGAGGAGGGGCTGTTACTAACCAGAGGAGGGGTTGTTACTAACCAGAGGAGGGGGTTGTTACTAACCAGAGGAGGGTTGTTACTAACCAGAGGAGGGGCTGTTACTAACCAGAGGAGGAGGGGTTGTTACTAACCAGAGGAGGAGGGGTTGTTACTAACCAGAGGAGGAGGGGTTGTTACTAACCAGAGGAGAGGGGTTGTTACTAACCAGAGGAGGAGGGGTTGTTACTAACCAGAGGAGGAGGGGTTGTTACTAACCAGAGGAGGAGGGGCTGTTACTAACCAGAGGAGGAGGGGCTGTTACTAACCAGAGGAGGAGGGGTTGTTACTAACCAGAGGAGGAGGGTTGTTACTAACCAGAGGAGGAGGGTTGTTACTAACCAGAGGAGGAGGGGTTGTTACTAACCAGAGGAGGGGTTGTTACTAACCAGAGGGGGGTTGTTACTAACCAGAGGAGGGGTTGTTACTAACCAGGAGGGGCTGTTAGAGGAGGGGCTGTTACTAACCAGAGGAGGGGCTGTTACTAACCAGAGGAGGGGCTTGTTACTAACCAGAGGAGGGGCTGTTACTAACCAGAGGAGGGGCTGTTACTAACCAGAGGAGGGTTGTTACTAACCAGAGGAGGAGGGGTTGTTACTAACCAGAGGAGGAGGGTTGTTACTAACCAGAGGAGGGGCTGTTACTAACTGGGGAGGGGTTGTTACTAACCAGAGGAGGAGGGGTTGTTACTAACCAGAGGAGGAGGGGTTGTTACTAACCAGAGGAGGAGGGTTGTTACTAACCAGAGGAGGGGTTGTTACTAACCAGAGGAGGAGGGGTTGTTACTAACCAGGAGGGGTTGTTACTAACCAGAGGGAGGGATTGTTACTAACCAGAGGAGGAGGGGTTGTTACTAACCAGAGGAGGAGGGGTTGTTACTAACCAGAGGAGGAGGGGTTGTTACTAACCAGAGGAGGAGGGGTTGTTACTAACCAGAGGAGGAGGGGTTGTTACTAACCAGAGGAGGAGGGGTTGTTACTAACCAGAGGAGGAGGGGTTGTTACTAACCAGAGGAGGAGGGGTTGTTACTAACCAGAGGAGGGGCTGTTACTAACCAGAGGGGGGGTTGTTACTAACCAGAGGAGGGGTTGTTACTAACCAGAGGAGGGGTTGTTACTAACCAAGGAGGGGCTTGTTACTAACCGAGAGGAGGGGTTGTTACTAACCAGAGGAGGAGGGGTTGTTACTAACCAGAGGAGGAGGGTTGTTACTAACCAGAGGAGGGGTTGTTACTAACCAGAGGAGGGGTTGTTACTAACCAGAGGAGGGGCTGTTACTAACCAGAGGAGGAGGTTGTTACTAACCAGAGGAGGGGTTGTTACTAACCGGAGGGGTTGTTACTAACCGGAGGAGGGGCTGTTACTAACCAGAGGAGAGGGGTTGTTACTAACCAGAGGAGGGGGTTGTTACTAACCAGAGGAGGAGGGGTTGTTACTAACCAGAGGACTAACCGGAGGAGGTTGTTACTAACCAGAGGACTAACAGAGGGGGTTGTTACTAACCAGAGGAGGGTTGTTACTAACCAGAGGGAGGGGTTGTTACTAACCAGAGGAGGAGGGGTTGTTACTAACCAGAGGAGGAGGGGTTGTTACTAACCAGAGGAGGAGGGGTTGTTACTAACCAGAGGAGGAGGGGTTGTTACTAACCAGAGGAGGAGGGGTTGTTACTAACCAGAGGAGGAGGGTTGTTACTAACCAGAGGAGGAGGGGTTGTTACTAACCAGAGGAGGAGGAGTTGTTACTAACCAGAGGAGGAGGGGTTGTTACTAACCAGAGGAGGAGGGTTGTTACTAACCAGAGGAGGAGGGTTGTTACTAACCAGAGGAGGAGGGGTTGTTACTAACCAGAGGAGGGGGGTTGTTACTAACCAGAGGAGGAGGGGTTGTTACTAACCAGAGGAGGAGGGGTTGTTACTAACCAGAGGAGGAGGGGTTGTTACTAACAGAGGAGGAGGGGTTGTTACTAACCAGAGGAGGAGGGTTGTTACTAACCAGAGGAGGAGGGGTTGTTACTAACCAGAGGAGGAGGTTGTTACTAACCAGAGGAGGGGTTGTTACTAACCAGAGGAGGAGGGGTTGTTACTAACCAGAGGAGGGGGTTGTTACTAACCAGAGGAGGGGGTTGTTACTAACCAGAGGAGGGGTTGTTACTAACCAGAGGAGGAGGGGTTGTTACTAACCAGAGGAGGAGGGGTTGTTACTAACCAGAGGAGGAGGGGTTGTTACTAACCAGAGGAGGGGGTTGTTACTAACCAGAGGAGGAGGGTTTTTACTAACCAGAGGAGGGGGGGCTGTTACTAACCAGAGGAGGGGTTGTTACTAACCAGAGGAGGAGGGGTTGTTACTAACCAGAGGGAGGGGCTGTTACTAACCAGAGGAGGGGCTGTTACCCAGAGGAGGGGCTGTTACTAACCAGAGGAGGGGCTGTTACTAACCAGAGGAGGGGCTGTTACTAACCAGAGGAGGGGTTGTTACTAACCAGAGGAGGGGCTGTTACTAACCAGAGGAGGGGCTGTTACTAACCAGAGGAGGGGTTGTTACTAACCAGAAGGAGGAGGGGGGCTGTTACTAACCAGGAGGGAGGGGTTGTTTACTAACCAGAGGAGGAGGGGTTGTTACTAACCAGAGGAGGGGGTTGTTACTAACCAGAGGAGGGGTTGTTACTAACCAGAGGAGAGGGGTTGTTACTAACCAGAGGAGGAGGGGTTGTTACTAACCAGAGGAGGAGGCTGTTACTAACCAGAGGAGGAGGGGCTGTTACTAACCAGAGGAGGAGGGGCTGTTACTAACCAGAGGAGGGGCTGTTACTAACCAGAGGAGGGGGGTGTTACTAACCAGAGGAGGGGTTGTTACTAACCAGAGGAGGGTTGTTAGTAACCAGAGGAGGAGGGTTGTTACAACCAGAGGAGGAGGGGCTGTTACTAACCAGAGGAGGTTGTTACTAACCAGAGGAGGGGTTGTTACTAACCAGAGGAGGGGTTGTTACTAACCAGAGGAGGGGGTTGTTACTAACCAGAGGAGGGGTTGTTACTAACCGGAGGAGGGGTTGTTACTAACCAGAGGAGGGGTTGTTACTAAACAGAGGAGGGGTTGTTACTAACCGGAGGAGGGTTGTTACTAACCGGAGGAGGGGGTTGTTACTAACCAGGAGGACTAACCAGAGGAGGAGGGGTTGTTACTCACCAGAGGAGGAGGGGTTGTTACTAACTAGAGGAGGAGGGGTTGTTACTAACCAGAGGAGGAGGGGTTGTTACTAAACAGAGGGGTTGTTACTAAACAGAGGAGGAGGGTTGTTACTAAACAGAGGAGGGGGTGTTACTAACCAGAGGAGGGGTTGTTACTAACCAGAGGAGGAGTTGTTACTAAACAGAGGAGGAGAGGAGGGTTGTTACTAAACAGAGGAGGGGGTTGTTACTAAACAGAGGAGGGGGGGTTGTTACTAAACAGAGGAGGGGGGGTTGTTACTAAACAGAGGAGGGGGGGTTGTTACTAACCAGAGGAGGGGTTGTTACTAACCAGAGGAGGGGTTGTTACTAACCAGAGGAGGGGCTGTTACTAACCAGAGGAGGGGCTGTTACTAACCAGAGGAGGGGTTGTTACTAACCGGAGGAGGGGTCTTCTGTAGACACTCCAGCAGGTAAACCATCTTAGCCTCTTCCTTCACATACTCCACTTCCTGAAATTCAATCATCAATGTAAGCATTATAATAATAAATATATAAAAAAGTCAATTTGCAGTCAGTGGCAAAAGTACACAAAACCTATTTCATTTACGATATTCCTGTGAAAACCTGCTTTAAAGAAAGTTATTAGTGTGCGTCCCAAATTGTACCCTACTCCCCATATAGTACACTACTTTAGACCAGACAGGGCACTACTTTAGGCCAGGCAGGGCACTACTTTAGGCCAGGCAGGGCACTACTTTAGGCCAGGCAGGGCACTACTTTAGGCCAGGCAGGGCACTACTTTAGGCCAGGCAGGGCACTACTTTAGGCCAGGCAGGGCACTACTTTAGGCCAGGCAGCGCACTACTTTAGGCCAGGCAGGGCACTACTTTAGGCCAGGCCAGGGCACTACTTTAGGCCAGGCAGGGCACTACTTTAGGCCAGGCAGGGCACTACTTTGGCCAGGCAGGGCACTACTTTGGGCCAGGCAGGGGCACTACTTTAGGCCAGGCAGGGCACTACTTTAGGCCAGGCAGGGCACTACTTTAGGCCAGGCAGGGCACTACTTTAGACCAGGCAGTGCACTACTTTAAACCAGGCAGGCGCTACTTTAAACCAGGCAGGGCGCTACTTTAAACCAGGCAGTACTACTTTAAACCAGGCAGTGCACTACTTTAGACCAGGCAGGGTACTACCTAGACCAGGTCGTATAGAGAAGAAGGTGCTACAGTATTTGGGAGGGATATTTTTCTGCTGGTGTGTTGTACCTGAATGGCGTCCAGGCTGGCAGCGCCGCCATTGCCCGTTGATGGTGATAGGTTTTGACCAGGGCACTCTTGGCAAAGTTCTGGATCTTCTTAGGCATGGTGGCACTGAACAGAAGAGTTTGTCTCTGGCCCTGCAAATCAAATCAAATCGGATTCACACGTGCTGAATACAGCAGGTATAGACAGAACTTAGTGTAAAAAATAATAATAAGGAAATAGAAAATAAAAGTAACAAATAATTTTAAGAGCAGCAGTAAAAATAACAATAGAGAAGGCTATATACAGGGGATACCAGTACAGAGTCAATGTGGAGGCTATATACAGGGGTACCAGTACAGAGTCAATGTGGAGGCTATATACAGGGGATACCAGTACAGAGTCAATGTGGAGGCTATATACAGGGGTACCGGTACAGAGTCAATGTGGAGGCTATATACAGGGTATTACGGTACAGAGTCAATGTGGAGGCTATATACAGGGATACCAGTACAGAGTCAATGTGGAGGCTATATACAGGGGTACCGGTACAGAGTCAATGTGGAGGCTATATACAGGGGTACCAGTACAGAGTCAATGTGGAAGCTATATACAGGGGTACCGGTACAGAGTCAATGTGGAGGCTATATACAGGGGTACCGGTACAGAGTCAATGTGGAGGCTATATACAGGGGTACCGGTACAGAGACAATGTGGAGGCTATATACAGGGGTACCGGTACAGAGTCAATGTGGAGGCTATATACAGGGGTACCGGTACAGAGACAATGTGGAGGCTATATACAGGGGTACCGGTACAGAGACAATGTGGAGGCTATATACAGGGGTACCGGTACAGAGTCAATGTGGAGGCTATATACAGGGGTACCAGTACAGAGTCAATGTGGAGGCTATATACAGGGGTACCGGTACAGAGTCAATGTGGAGGCTATATACAGGGGTACCAGTACAGAGTCAATGTGGAGGCTATATACAGGGGTACCGGTACAGAGTCAATGTGGAGGCTATATACAGGGGTACCAGTACAGAGTCAATGTGGAGGCTATATACAGGGGTACCAGTACAGAGTCAATGTGGAGGCTATATATAGGGGTACCGGTACAGAGTCAATGTGGAGGCTATATACAGGGGTACCGGTACAGAGTCAATGTGGAGGCTATATACAGGGGGTACCGGTACAGAGTCAATGTGGAGGCTATATACAGGGGTACCAGTACAGAGTCAATGTGGAGGCTATATACAGGGGTACCGGTACAGAGTCAATGTGGAGGCTATATACAGGGGGTACCGGTACAGAGTCAATGTGGAGGCTATATACAGGGGTACCGGTACAGAGTCAATGTGGAGGCTATATACAGGGGTACCGGTACAGAGTCAATGTGGAGGCTATATACAGGGGGTACCGGTACAGAGTCAATGTGGAGGCTATATACAGGGGTACCGGTACAGAGTCAATGTGGAGGCTATATACAGGGGTACAGAGTCAATGTGGAGGCTATATACAGGGGTACAGAGTCAATGTGGAGGCTATATACAGGGGTACAGAGTCAATGTGGAGGCTATATACAGGGGTACAGAGTCAATGTGGAGGCTATATACAGGGGTACCGGTACAGAGTCAATGCGGAGGCTATATACAGGGGGTACCGATACAGAGTCAATGTGGAGGCTATATACAGGGTGTACCGGTACAGAGTCAGTGTGGAGGCTATATACAGGGAATACCGGTACAGAGTCAATGTGGAGGCTATATACAGGGGTACCGATACAGAGTCAATGTGGAGGCTATATACAGGGTGTACCGATACAGAGTCAATGTGGAGGCTATATACAGGGGTACCGATACAGAGTCAATGTGGAGACTATATACAGGGTGTGCCGATACAGAGTCAATGTGGAGGCTATATACAGGGTGTACCGATACAGAGTCAATGTGGAGGCTATATACAGGGTGTACCGATACAGAGTCAATGTGGAGGCTATATACAGGGTACCGGTAGAGTCAATGTGGAGGCTATATACAGGGTGTACCGGTACAGAGTCAATGTGGAGGCTATATACAGGGGTACCAGTACAGAGTCAATGTGGAGGCTATATACAGGGGTACCGGTACAGAGTCAATGTGGAGGTTATATACAGGGGTACGGTACAGAGTCAATGTGGAGGCTATATACAGGGGTACGGTACAGAGTCAATGTGGAGGCTATATACAGGGGTACCGGTACAGAGTCAATGTGGAGGCTATATACAGGGGTACCGGTACAGAGTCAATGTGGAGGCTATATACAGGGTACCACCGGTAGAGTCAATGTGGAGGCTATATACAGGGTGTACCGATACAGAGTCAATGTGGAGGCTATATACAGGGTGTACCGATACAGAGTCAATGTGGAGGCTATATACAGGGGTACCGATACAGAGTCAATGTGGAGGCTATATACAGGGGTACCGATACAGAGTCAATGTGGAGGCTATATACAGGGGTACCGATACAGAGTCAATGTGGAGGCTATATACAGGGGTACCGATACAGAGTCAATGTGGAGGCTATATACAGGGGTATTACGGTACAGAGTCAATGTGGAGGCTATATACAGGGGTACCCGATACAGAGTCAATGTGGAGGCTATATACAGGGGTACCGATACAGAGTCAATGTGGAGGCTATATACAGGGGGTACCGATACAGAGTCAATTTGGAGGCTATACAGGGGAACCGGTACAGAGTCAATGTGGAGGCTATATACAGGGCATTTGCAGTAGAGTCAATGTGGAGGCTATATACAGGGTATTACGGTACAGAGTCAATGTGGAGGCTATATACAAGGGTACCGGTACAGAGTCAATGTGGAGGCTATATACAAGGGTACCGGTACAGAGTCAATGTGGAGGCTATATACAGGGGTACCGGTAGAGTCAATGTGGAGGCTATATACAGGGTGTACCGATACAGAGTCAATGTGGAGGCTATATACAGGGGTACCGATACAGAGTCAATGTGGAGGCTATATACAAGGGGTACCGGTACAGAGTCAATGTGGAGGCTATATACAGGGGTACCGGTAGAGTCAATGTGGAGGCTATATACAGGGTGTACCGATACAGAGTCAATGTGGAGGCTATATACAGGGGTACCGATACAGAGTCAATGTGGAGGCTATATACAGGGGTACCGATACAGAGTCAATGTGGAGGCTATATACAGGGGTACTGGTACAGAGTCAATATGGAGGCTATATACAGGGGTACCCGATACAGAGTCAATGTGGAGGCTATATACAGGGGTACCGATACAGAGTCAATGTGGAGGCTATATACAGGGGTACCGGTACAGAGTCAATGTGGAGGCTATATACAGGGGTACCAGTACAGAGTCAATGTGGAGGATATATACAGGGGTACGGTACAGAGTCAATGTGGAGGCTATATACAGGGGTACCGGTAGAGTCAATGTGGAGAGCTATATACAGGGTGTACCCGATACAGAGTCAATGTGGAGGCTATATACAGGGGTACATTACAGAGTCAATGTGGAGGAGCTATATACAGGGGTACCGGTACAGAGTCAATGTGGAGGTTATATACAGGGGTACCCCGGTACAGAGTCAATGTGGAGGCTATATACAGGAGGTATTACGGTAGAGAGTCAATGTGGAGGCTATATACAGGGTACCGGTACAGAGTCAATGTGGAGGCTATATACAGGGGGTACCGGTACAGAGTCAATGTGGAGGCTATATACAGGGGTACCGGTACAGAGTCAATGTGGAGGTTATATACAGGGTACCGGTACAGAGTCAATGTGGAGGCTATATACAGGGTATTACGGTAGAGTCAATGTGGAGGCTATATACAGGGGTACCGGTACAGAGTCAATGTGGAGGCTATATACAGGGGTACCGGTACAGAGTCAATGTGGAGGCTATATACAGGGGGTACCGGTACAGAGTCAATGTGGAGGTTATATACAGGGGTACCGGTACAGAGTCAATGTGGAGGCTATATACAGGGTATTACGGTAGAGAGTCATGGGTGATGTTAAAAGCATTGCTGTTTGGTTCAGTAAGAAAACATTGTTAGTTAGAAAACATAGTTAGAAAACATACCACTAGTCTTCACTACACAGAAAGAGTGATATGTTGTAATGTGTTCAGGAGCGTCTGGGGTTAAAAATGCCCCCTCGTGTCCAGAACTGGTTCAAACCAGTTTGTATCCATACCTTAAAGTAGGAGAAGATAGTTCTGATGTCTTCTTGACCCATGTCTATCATTCGGTCAGCCTGCGTCTAGAGCCAGATAGCGACGAATGTCCAGACTGATCATCTTCTTCTGCAACAGGTCCATCAGACGGCCGGGGTCGCCACCATCATGTGAGACACCACTACAAAACACAGAAGTTCAACAGGGTCA